>NW_027305931.1:0-17875 GCF_039555335.1 Amphiura filiformis | reverse complement strand
CCTTGTCAGTCAACATTAATAGGTAAATTTTCACGGGAAAATTTTCTGGACACGTGACCAATGCGTATCAATGTGAGTGTAACCTCGAGCCTGATCTCTGACCCCCGGCAGTGACCTCGCTATTCAAGTCTTAGTAATTTTGAATTGGAATAGTATTTTTGACCGCAATTTTGATAGAAATTTGTGCATTGCAAATTTATTGAATATTATGTTATCTTAATTTTTTCACAATATCATCAAAATGTAATTTCAAAAATATCTATCTAAAAAAAAAATATTTATCTACGGAAACTCTTACCATAACATTATTAACTTGCGACAAGTAACTTATTTTGCCTCAAAGGAAGAATTCTTCCTATTCAAATACATTGGAAGAACACCCGCTGTGCTCGGGGTCACATTCCATAATGCTAATATGTCTGCGCCCATGGGTGTCACGTGTCCAGAAAATTTTCCCGTGAAAATTTACCTATTAATTCTGACTGCTTGTTGCAGAGTACCATCGCACTCAAAAATGCAGCGAAAGTGCTTCGGAGATTCCTTCAGCAGTACCCAAATGCACGTCCCCCTTCACGTGGCGCTATTTGCAAACATTTTGCGAAGTATCCGATAACTGGAACGAATCGCAATCTCAACAGAGAACCAGTGCCGCCGAGTGCCAGTACGGGCCCGGGGATAAAATGAATGTTAGGGCCTCTTTTCTTTGCTTTTTATGAGCTCATGAAGAGTATTTTTCTTTATTTTTACGGGCCCCTGTGGCCCCAGGCCAGGGTAGCACTACCCCATAACCCCCCCCCTTGTCGGCGTGTACGTACGCAGAGAACATTATGGTCGACCCAAACTGGAAGATCTGCTGCTAATATCCAAGCAGACCGTAATACTCTGCAGGCGGGGCAAGCAGGAGGACAAATTAACTGCCGTCGAAATGGACTTGCAATACCATCGCAAATTTGAACAGAATAACTCGTTTAGACTTGCGGCGGTTTTTATCAGATGAAAAGGAGACATCAACTTCAGCAAGAAGATTACCAACGTCACACTGTGTTCCGTCAGTAGCTTCTTGCCCGTCCCCTACGCTTTCTGGAAGATTTCATCATTGGCGATGAAGCAGGGCTTGTATTACACAAGTTGACATTCTCAGACAGGGCAGACCTCTCATTAGATGTGGTGTGAACACCATGTTGAGAAGAGCCGAAATCTGCATACAGAAGAATTGTGGCCGTGTGGAAGACTAAGAGTAGACTAAAACTGTTAATGACTGTAAACAGTAGAGAAAATGGTGATACTTTTTGTGTGACTTGTATGTATGTTGTTTTGATTTTAATTGACTTCGCGCAACTGTTTTTTGTACTCGGTTCACAAAATAAAGTAGCCACCAATACCTTATCAATAGCCACACGCCAGTGATTTTTCAGATGTAGGAGGACAAGATGTTGATTAAGATATCAACTAGAGAGGACAAGATGTTGATTAAGACTAAGTTTTGACCAAAAGACCTCATACTTTTTAATCTACTGGCATTTTCAAACGGTGTACTTTATTTGATACATCCTGTAAATGGGTTATGAAACTTAACTTTGATTTTTATTTTTTTGTCAGAAAGAATTGATACGCCGGTATGTCACCCGAGCAATTATTTATAATAACTCAATGTATAATAATACACTTATGTAATAATACACCCTGTATATAGATCTACATGTTGACAAACTTTCTAAATACGCATGTCATTAATTAATTAGATATGTCAATTTTGAATATAAAATAATTTTTCAGAAAATTTGACATACTGGCCTACAATGTTTAATGACTAATTACAATTAATTGGTGAATGAAAACAATGTATACCTTAAATGCATTCATTACATATCCATTTTTTCTTATTCATTCAAGAAAAGGGGACATTTTAATTGAGGTAAAGTATAACAAACTGGTAAAAATTGCAAATGCAATTATCTCAAATTAGCCATTTTCGTGATTCGTTACTATGTCAATTATATAATTACATTGTTGGCCCTAGTACACCTGCGAATGTATCAGCACTTTGAGTACTGTGTAATGGCTGTGATGTGTTATACATATTTACATAAATTATTATTGTTGGGGCTGGGTTTTTTTTTCAACTTACGACATGCTTCAGTGTTGCAATTTTCTGCCTGTGTCGGCGTAGATCCATCACATGTTACCCCATCAGTAGTATCGCTATCTATACAAGGCTTCTCCCGAGTACGCATTCCCCCTCCACAATTCTCTGAACAAGCACTCCATGCACCCCACTCACCCCACATTGGGGTCGTGGCTGAAATATGTATGAAAGCCGCAATGTAATATTTTCAAATGTCAAGTTGCAAAGACAGATATACTTGATTAAAAATAACACTGAAAACAGTTACGGATAGTACGGTAATAGACTAATATAGGAATTCATATCTTAATGTACTCGAAAGATAAGTCTGGCACAGTGGCAGGACATTCCGGGTTCGTTCCGCGATAGAGCCAAAAACGGGGAAACGCATTACAGTTGGTACACCCTGCCCAGGGATTCTAATCAGTATCTGGCATTGAATACTTGTGATGACGTAATAAGAGTCACATTTGATATGCAGTGTCAATGTTTATGATATTATTAGTTACCCCCTGTTTGTTCACGAAATACGGGGAAATATGTACGGTCTGGTGCCGTATTTCATGAAGCCGAAACCCAGAATACGACTCCAGACCGTAGATATGTTCCCTGATTTCGTGAGAACAAACGGGGTAACGATTTTATCTTTCATCAGTGAACATGAATTTTATTATCTTCCGACTTAGTTTGATAATCTTACTGAAAAGTAGCTATAGTTTCTTCCTTGCAGTACAGCCATTCCGGGCGTGAAGTATGCGAGCGAGTCTTAGATATCGCGCGAGGCATGTTACGTAGACTCGAAAATCGTTGAAATTTGCGGTGTTTAAAAAGAATATTATGGCTAAATCAACAGCTTGATGAGTTTTAAAAAATACTGTGATGCCAATTACCTGAAATTAAACGTTTCCTAAACTAAAGAAATGATAATTAATTTTAGGACGTCAAGTTCAACCCCAAGCTCAACTCCTATAGTGGTGAAGGCTAGTAATGTGGAGCGTGTGTCCTCATATAAATATATTGGCACTGTGATTGATGACAAACTCAATTGGCATACATGTGTAGATTACTAATCAAAAGACTGCACTCCACAATGTATTGTCTCAGAAAACTGAACTACTTTAATGTTGATCGTAAAAATAATCGCTTTGTTTTATGATTCCGTTATTGAAAGTGTCTGGAGATATTGTTTATTATGTTGGGGAGGAATGTTGCAAAAACGGATAGGGACAAAATCGATAGAATTGTGAATAAAGCTGGAAGAATTATAGGTGTGTCACGGCGGAGCCTCGAAGCTGTTTATGCTGATCTGTTGAGTAAGAAGCTGACTGATGTGATGGATGACTCTGGTCATCCCCTCCGCGATCGTTTCTCATGACACCAGATTCCCAAATCTAGTCGGATGCACTTGTCCTTTTCCTTGACTAGCCGGTATCTTTCCTTCTTCGTTCCACAAGCTATTAGACTTCATAACTCGATCTACACACGGGGCGCGGTTTTTAGTAACATGTAATTGACAGTGCTTCATCTTTTATACTGTGTTTTTGATATTAACAATGTTTTTGGTAATTATGTTTTGTATGTATATTCTCTTTCTATATGAGCACTCATGAGTGTAGTTTCACTTGTGGATTTAATAAGTTTTGCTTGACTTGACTTGACTTTAAATTAGGACCAATATTGATAAAGAAATCCTTTAAACCAACAGCAATGTGCTGTAAATCGGAAACAATAGATCCATTAATGACAAAGGATTCGGAAAAAGGTTCTTCCTTCTGTTCAATAAAAAAAAATCAATTAGGACACCCCATGTTTGTGGACAGCGAATAAATAACTTCAATTTTCAAATGAACGAATAAATAGATGTCAGTTTGTTCTTATAATCTGACAAGGAATGCTTTTTGGAAGAAGTTTGAGATGATCTATAGAATGTACGCTCGCAACAATAAAAGTTATACAATTGCAATTTTGCTTTTCAGAAAAATATAAAATAGGTCTTGGCAACGACGCTATATGCAATGGAATCAGTAACATCTTGGCTAACAGAAAAACTTTACTTGGTTGCTTTATTAGTTCGAGCTCAAACGTTATGCTGAATTATTACGAAATCGAACAGAAAACGTTTTGGGCCACTTCGGGAATATCGGGAATATCTAGCTTGCATCGCGTAAAGTTGACTTACATGGTTAGCAATTTTATTTTTGCTTCTCAGAGTAAAATAAAGGGGGTCATGGGCTCATGGCGTAAATGTGATATGTAGTGGAATCAGTAATTGGGTATCTTGGCTGACATAACATCTTAGTTTCTTTCCTAGTTCAGGCTCAAACGCTATGCCCAATTATACCTAATTGCCAAAGTTGGGCCACATTTCGCACATATCAAGATTGTTCCGCGTAAAATGAACTTTCATGCTTATCGTCAAATATTTTAGAACAAAAGTAAAGGATTTTCATGTTTTCGTTCACTTGTTAATGTATAGTCAGGGACCTTGTGTTTAATATGCTAGCTGGGCCAGTAGGGATCTGTCATCGCTGACGGCTGAAATATGGCTTTTGGGGTGTAGGATTGAAGTAGGAGAAGACATACTTTACTTTCACTTTTTAAGAATGAAGGAGAAAGCACAAAATCCCAAACTTGGCAAAACTACCCTAAGTACGTAAGAGCTCCAGAAACATACCCTTTTACACCTATTTTACATGCATTTGATACCCTATTCACGTTACGCACGTAACGTGCCCTAGTCTGAAAAAATACCCTTTTTACGTGAACTTACGGACGCGCCTGATACCCCCTTCACCATTACAGTGGCCTCCCAGGGTGTATAGTTCCTTGTCTCACAGTTGGACCCCGGGGGCACTTCAATTTGAAATGGATATAGATGTAGGGCTGGCACTTTCGCACTAAGGGGCATTCGGTGAGAGCAAAATGTAAACAATATGGGGTCATTGGGTGAGAGCATGATTTTTGGCATTCGGTGAGAGCAAAATGTAAAAAATATGGGGTCATTGGGTGAGAACATGATCTTTTTTTTTTGAAATGGAATCTTTGGGTGAGAACCGAAAAAGTGCCTCAGAAACCTCGTATTTTTAGTTCTAAATGGCTTCAAATTTCTTTGTTTTTTTCAAAATAAGTAACAAAATTAGTGATAAATGAAAGTTTCTGTTCAAATTGAACTTGTAAGGGTCTTTGGGTGACAGATCAAAAAAAAAAATAGGGGGTCTTCGGGTGACAGAGCCGGGACAGAGCATGTGTTAGTAAAAAAATATGGGGTATTTGGGTGACAGCGATGCTGAAAAAGGGGGCCTTAACAGCCCTACATACGCTTCACCTCCAAAGTTGATGTGCCCCCCCCCCCGGGGTTGGACCATGTGTACAACGGTGTACATGCGTATGTGACTGGAAGTTGATGTTTAAAATATGTGAACATGTATTAATTTTTCATTTAGACCAACTACCGCCTATGAAATATAAATTAGCTGCGATGATATATATTGACAAGTTCACTTGCTTATTTGTACTTACTTGTCTCACAGTCGGACCCTGTGTAGCCTGTTACACATGCGCAGGTGTAGCTGTTAACCCCATCTGTACATGTACCACCATTCATACACGGGCTAACGGCGCAGTCGTCGATATCTGGAGTGAATAAACAGTGAATCTAAAATATAATCATGATAATGCTTAGCAGGATATAATATTTCTTTAGTATTTCTTTTTTCTTCTTTGTTTAGAAGTTATTATTAGACAAAAGAAAATCCAATATTTTACTAATTTTATAGGTATTCTAAATGCCTTTAGAATACCTTATATGTTTTTCCCAAAGAAAGAATCAAGCGGGACTGGAAGTTGATGTTTAAATATTTAATCAAAATCGTGTTAATTCCTCATTTATCCCAACTTAAACCAATGAAATATAAATTAGCTTCAATGAAAATAATAATAAAAACCGTGGAGTTTGACAGGTTCACTTGCTTCTTTGTACTTACTTGTCCCACAGTCGGACCCTGTGTAGCCTACTACACATGTGCATGAGTAGCTATTGACCCCATCCGTACATGTACCGCCATTCAAACACGGGGTAGCGGCACATTCGTCGATATCTGGAGTGTATAAACATTGAATCTAAACTTATGCTTCTAAGCAGGACATAATATTTAGTTATTATTTCTTTTTGTCTTTGTTTAGAAGTTATTATTAGACAAAAGAAAACAACACCCTCAAATGTTTTACTACTTTTAGGAATTCTAAATGGATTTATATTGTTTCATATGTTTTTTCCAGAGAAAGAAGCAAGCGCTAGTAACTGGAAGTTGATGTTTAAAATATTTAAACATAACTGTGCTAATTTTTCATGTATCCCAACTATAACCTATAAAAATATAAATCTGATGCAATGATATATTTGCATATGTTACATAAAAGCCATTCATTGTGAGAGACTCAATTTCTTAAGTGTACTTACTTGTCTCACAATTGGATCCTGTGTACCCTGCTACACATGCGCATGTGTAGCCATTGACCCCATCTGTACATGTACCACCATTCATGCACGGGTTACTGGCGCATTCGTCGATATCTGGCGTGTATAAACATGATAAACATTAATCATAAAATTATGAATAGCGGGATATAACATTTCTTTATTATTTCCTTTTGTCTTTGTGTAGAAGTTAGTATTAGACAAAAGAAAACAATACCCTTCTAGAATTCTAAATGGATTTAAAATGTTTGATATGTTTTTTCCGGATAAAGTAGCAAGTTGTTACTTTTAAAGGAATTCTAAATGGATTTAGAATGTACATGTATCATATGTTGTTGTTTGTTTGGTTTTTTCTTCTTTTCTTTTCTGAGGAAGAAGCAAGCGCGACGATTTTAAACATCAACCAAGATTCAATTGTTGATGTGTACTTACTTGTCTCACAATTGGATCCTGTGTACCCTGCTGCACATGCGCATATGTAGCTATTGACATCATCTGTACACGTACCACCATTCATACACGGGTTACTGGCGCATTCATCAATATCTGGAATGCATAAATATAAAAAATAAAACGATACCTTCTAAAGTTTTGCGACTTAGAATGTATCATATGTTGTTGTTTGTTTGTTTATCTTCTTCTTTTCTTTTCAGAGAAAGAAGCAAGCGCGACTGGAAGTTGATGTTTCATATATTTCAACATAATTGTGTTAATTTCTCATTTTCCCCAACTCTAAACTATAGAAATATAAATCAGATGCGATGAAATATTTGCATATGTTATATAAAAGCCATACATTTTGAGAGATTCAATTGCTTAAGTGTACTTACTTGTCTCACAATTGGATCCTGTGTACCCTGATGTACATGCGCATGTGTAGCCATTGACCTCATCTGTACATGTACCACCATTCATGCAGGGGTTACTGGCGCATTCGTCGATATCTGGCGTGTATAAACATTAATCATAAAATTATGAATAGCGGGATATAACATTTCTTTATTATTTCCTTTTGTCTTTGTGTAGAAGTTAGTATTAGACAAAAGAAAACAATACCCTTCTAGAATTCTAAATGGATTTAAAATGTTTGATATGTTTTTTCCGGATAAAGTAGCAAGTTGCTACTTTTAAAGGAATTCTAAATGGATTTAGAATGTACATGTATCATATGTTGTTGTTTGTTTGGTTTTTTTTCTTCTTTTCTTTTCTGAGGAAGAAGCAAGCGCGACGATTTTAAACATCAACCAAGATTCAATTGTTGATGTGTACTTACTTGTCTCACAATTGGATCCTGTGTACCCTGCTGCACATGCGCATATGTAGCTATTGACATCATCTGTACACGTACCACCATTCATACACGGGTTACTGGCGCATTCATCAATATCTGGAATGCATAAATATAAAAAATAAAACGATACCTTCTAAAGTTTTGCGACTTAGAATGTATCATATGTTGTTGTTTGTTTGTTTATCTTCTTCTTTTCTTTTCAGAGAAAGAAGCAAGCGCGACTGGAAGTTGATGTTTCATATATTTCAACATAATTGTGTTAATTTCTCATTTTCCCCAACTCTAAACTATAGAAATATAAATCAGATGCGATGAAATATTTGCATATGTTATATAAAAGCCATACATTTTGAGAGATTCAATTGCTTAAGTGTACTTACTTGTCTCACAATTGGATCCTGTGTACCCTGATGTACATGCGCATGTGTAGCCATTGACCTCATCTGTACATGTACCACCATTCATGCAGGGGTTACTGGCGCATTCGTCGATATCTGGCGTGTATAAACATTAATCATAAAATTATGATTAGCGGGATATAATCTTTTTTATTATTACCTTTTGTCTTTGTTTAGAAGTTAGTATTAGACAAAAGAAAACAAGACCCTCTATATTTGACCACTTTTAAAGGAATTCTAAATGGATATAGAAAGTTTCATATGTTTTTTGTTATTGATTTTCCAGAGAAAGGAGCAAGCGTGTCAGGAAGTTGATGTATTAAAGCATAATTGTGTTAATTTTTCATTTATCCCAACTACAAACTATAGAAATATAAATCAGATATATTTGCATATGTTACATAAAAGTCATACATTTTAACAGTTGCAATTGCTTAAGTGTACTTACTTGTCTCACAATTGGATCCTGTGTACCCTGCTGTACATGCGCATGTGTAGCCATTGACATCTTCTGTACATGCACCACCATTCATGCACGGGTTACTAGCGCATTCGACGATATCTGTAGTGTTATAATTAGACAAAAAAACAATACCTTCCAAAGTTGTACTACTTTGAAAGTGATTCTAAATGGATTTAAAATGCTTCAAATGTTTGTTTGTTTTCTAAAAACAAACACACCAAGCGTGACTGGAAGTTTATGTTTAATATTTAAGCGTAATTGTGTTAAGTCAATTATAAACAATATAAATCAGATGCGATGAAATATTTGCATATGTTACATAAAAGCCATACATTTTGACAGATGCAATTGCTTAAGTGTACTAACGTGTCTCACAATTGGATCCCGTGTACAAGTCGCTTCTTGATAAGAGCAAGACCGAATATCACAGCCACCAAATAGCAGGATCAAATTATCGTGATCTCTTTCGAATTGTAGACAAGTTGTCATCTCAAACGTTTGCAAAAGTTCTTCCTCATAACGATAGTCCAAAAATTTAGCTGATTCTTTTGCAACGTTCTTCGATGAGAAAATAACGATGCTTCATGATGGTCTGAAAACCAACATCACACCACCCGCATCTGTATCGACTTCTGAAACATGTATCAATACTTTTTAGCGAATTTTGTGAAGTTTCTGAAGAGGAAGTTCTTAAATCCATCAAGTCGGCGTCTGTGACATCATATGTGCACTTGATCCGATGCCTGTCAACTTGTTCAAGACCTGTTTGGATGACTTACTTCCTGTGATAACAAAGATTGTTAACATCTCATTGTCATCTGGCATGTTGTCATCACATCTTAAACATGCTCGCATCATTCCACTCCTAAAGTAACCATCCTTGGATGCTGATGTCTTGTCTAATTATCGTCCAATTTATAATTTGGCCTTTCTTGGCAAGATCATCGAACGAATCGCCGTGAATTAACTGCAGACCTATCTTAGCAGAATCATCTTCATGCACCTATGCAGTCCGCATACAGACCAAGCCATAGTACTGAGTCTGCACTTTTAAATGTTCAAAATTACATTTTGACATCGCTCGACCAACGGAAAGAAGCTCTACTGATTTTACTCGACTTCAGCGCGGCTTTTGATTTGATTGATCATAATCAACTGCTCGATCGTCTCTCTGTTCGTTATGGAATCCAAGGAAATGCGCTCCAGTGGTTCTCGTCATATCTTAGAAGTAGAACACAGTCAGTTGCGATAAATGATGTGCTTTCAGTAATGGCTAATTTCCAGTGGGGTCTGTTGTCCATTGTGTGCTTTCTTTCTTCTTTTGTTTATACTCTTGCCTTTTTTGCCAAAATCTTTCTTTCAAGGACCCCATTGGAAATAAGCCTGAAACATTGGCTTTATGGGTTATCCCGGTTCCTAGTGTATTTTTTATCTTCACAGTGTATGTCTTTTAATTTCTTATTTTGTCAAGTGTTATATTTATGTAATGTATTTTAAACTGTGCAATATAATATTTTTATGTATTTGTATTATGGAACCAAATAAAATCAATCAATCAATTCTGATCCTGTTGATCTTAAATGTGGAGTTCCCCAGGGATCGGTTGCAGGACCCATCGCATTTATATTATTCAGTGCACCCCTGCAAGATATCATCACTGCACATGGTAATTCCACAGTAAATTACGCTGATGACACCCAGCGGTATATTACATTATCGCCCAAAGATCGCGAAAGTGCTATGCGGAAGATCGAAAATTGTATTGTCGATATTAGATCATGGTGTAGATGCAATGCGCTGGTGCTAAATGACAGCAAAACAGAGTTGTTATACTTCTCTTCGAGGTTTGTAAACACTATTTGGGTACCTTCTGTACGGATTGGAGATTCTGTCGTATATCCCTCCAACAGAGCTCGCAATCTTGGTGTCACTTTTGATTCATCGCTGATTATGAGCCAGCACGTCGACAACCTGTGTAAATCTGCTCTCCATGGCATAAGAAAGGTCGGTAAAATCCGCCATTATCTTGATCAGGAATCAACATTCAAACTAATCCACGCGTTTGTTACATCTAGGCTAGATTGCTGCAACTCACTGCTCTTCGGATTACCAGAACGGAAAGCGCGAAAATGCAGCGAGTGCAGAATACGGCCGCGCGTCTTGTTGTTCGATTACCTCGTCGTGAGCATATCACCGTGCTTGAAAAGTTGCACTGGCTATCAATTCAACAGCGGATAGCGTTCAAGATATTGCTTCTCTGCTACAAAGCCCATCATGGATTGACCCCCGAGTTTATTACTGACCTTGTCCATCAATACGTACCCACCAGAACGCTAAGATCTGCTTCTGAATGTCGTTTGGTAACAACGAATCCATCTACAAAATTGTATGGTGCTAGGTCCTTCTCATTTGCTGCTGCTAATTTATGGAACCAGATTCCAATAGCAATCCGTCAATCATCATCTGTCGACGTTTTCAAGTCCAAGCTCAAGACGCATCTTTTTACCATGTATTTTCATCCGGATCAGTAATGCTGTATTTTTGTGTATCCATTCTTTTTTTTCTTTTTTTTTTGCAATTATTTAAACCCAGCCCACTTACCATCTTTGGGAGCAAGATACTGTTGCCTTTATCTTGCTGAAGAGTGCACGTGCTAGTAACCTCTCCTCTCCTGGGTTATTTCTCGCCTTATGTGCCGGTCACATTCGCTTAAACCTCATGCTTTATATTATTGTTTATTTATTACTTTATAATGTGCAATTAACACCCAGCCCAACTTACCATTCTATGGGAGCAAGATGCTGTTGCCTTTAACTTGCTGAGAGTGCATGTGCCAGTAACCTCTCCTCTCCTGGGTTATTTCTCGCCTCATGTGCCGGTCACATTTCGGTTAACTTTCATACTTTGTATTATTGTTTTGTTACTTTATAGTGTGCAATTAATAACACCCAGCCCAACTAACCATTCAATGGGAGCAAGATGTTGTTGATCTTCGCTGAGAGTGTAAGTGCTGGCAACCTCTCCTCTCCTGAGTTATCACGTTTTTTCATGTGACGGTCACATCACCAAATGTGTTTTGTATGATATCTTATTATCTATTTTACTTTGTACATTTTATAATACTTGCTACTTGTATTGATTAAAAAAAAAAATTGCCTATACTTAATTGCTTTCTATTTTATCATGTTATAGTAATTTTATTGTATTTCGTGTATATTATGATGTTGTATCATGTGTGAGTTTAAGTTATATTTGGTAGGTTTGCATTGTTTTCTCTGTAAAGCGCTTTGAGGCTTTTCTGCATGGGGCGCTATATTAAATCTTTGTTTATTATAATTATTATTATTACCCTGCTGCACATGCGCATGTGTAGCCATTGAACAAATCTGTACATGTACCACCATTCATGCACCGGTTACTAGCGCATTCGACGATATCTGTAGTGTTATAATAAGACAAAAGAAAACAATACCTTCCAAAGTTGTACTACTTTGAAAGTGATTCTAAATGGATTTAAAAGGCTTCAAATGTTTGTTTTTTCTAAAAACAAAAACACCAAGCGTGACTGGAAGTTGATGTTTAATGTTTACGCGTAATTGTGTTAAAGCCATATTATAACATTTGCTGAGGAGAACGCCCTCATAATTTTTTTTCATTCAGATTTTTACACGATTGTAATGTACATTAGTAAACAAAGATTCTCTGCAAAAATCAAGACTTTAGGTGCTGTAGTTTTGTCAAAATCCGATATTTTGAATAAACCGGCGGAACCGTCGTTTTATTATTCCGATAGAAATATTAGTCGAACGCGTATACGATGTCAACATACCCCTACGTACGTACACGACGTGCGGGACACCCCCCACACACACACCAACCCGTCAGAGGATCGTACCATATTACAACCGCCGGAGTAACATGCATTGGCGCTAGTAGTAAATTCCAATTTTCTTTGCTTTACCTCACTTGTTCGGCTCAAAATTAAAAGAGGACATATCTGACAGTAAATGCTAACATTTTATTGAAAATGAATACTAATCTATTTTTAAAGAAATGTTATAATATGGCTTTAAGTCAATTATGCCAACTATAAACAATATAAATATAAATCAGATGCGATGAAATATTTGCATATGTTACATAAATGTCATACATTTTGACAGATTCAATTGCTAATGTGTACTTACTTGTCTCACAATTGGATCCTGTGTACCCTGTTGCACATGCGCATAAGTAGCCATTGACCAAATCTGTACATGTACCACCATTCATGCACGGGTTACTGGCGCATTCGTCGATATCTGTAGTGTATAGACATTAAATCTAAAATTATGCTTAGCAGGACATAATATTTCGTGATTATTTCTTTCTGTATTAGAGGTTATAATAAGACAAAAGAAATCAATACCGTTCAATGTTTTACTACTTTGAAAGGGATTCTAAATGGATTAAAAGTGCTTCATAGGTTTTGTTTTTTTCAAAAAAGAAAACTAAGCGTGACTGGAAGTTGATGTTTAATATATTTAAACATAATTTTGTTAAGTCATTTATCCCAACTACAAACTATAGAAATATAAATCAGATGCGATGAAATATTTGCATATTATTTGCATATGTTACATTAACGCCATTTTGATAGACTAAATTTCTTAAGTGTGCTTACTTGTCTCACAATTGGATCCTGTGTACCCTGCTACACATGCGCATGTGTAGCCATTGACCCCATCTGTACATGTACCACCATACATGCACGGATTACTGGCGCATTCGTCGATATCTGCCGTGTATAAACATCAACTTTCATTATCCTATTAAACTAAAACCTATAGATAAAATCTATATATGTATAAATCTGATGCAATGATATATTTCCATATGTTACATAAAAGCCATACATTTTGAGAGACTCAATTTCTTAAGTGTACTTACTTGTCTCACAATTGGATCCTGTATACCCTGCTATACATGCGCATGTGTAGCCATTGACCCCATCTGTACATGTACCACCATTCATGCACGGGTTACTGGCGCATTCGTCGATATCTGGCGTGTATAAATATTAATCATAAGATTATGATTAGCAGGATATAATATTCCTTTATCTTTTCTTTTTGTCTTTGTTTAGAAGTTAGTATTAGACAATTAAAAAGAATACTTCCATATTTTACCACTTTAAAGGAATTCTATATAGATTTAGAATGTTTCATATGTTTGTTTGTTTTTCAGAGACTGGAAGTTGATGTTTAAAATATATAAGAATAAACGTGTTCCTTTTTCATGTATCCCAACTAAAACCTATAGAAATATAAATCAGATGCGATGAAATATTTGCATGTTTCATAAAATCCATACATTTTGAGAGATTCTATTGCTAAAGTGTACTTACTTGTCTCACAATTGGATCCTGTGTACCCAGCTACACATGCGCATGTGTAGCCATTGACCCCATCTGTACATGAACCACCATACATGCACGGGTTACTGGCGCATTCGTCGATATCTGGCGTGTATAAACATTAATCATAAAATTATGATTGGCAGGATCTAATATTTCTTTATTATTTCGTTTGTCTTTGTATAAAAGTTAGTATTAGACAAACGAAAAGACTACTCTCCATATGTTACTACTTTAAAGGAATTCTAAATGGATTTAGAATGCTTCATTATGTTTTTATTGTTGTTGTTTTTTCAGAGAAAGGAGCAAGCGTGACTGGAAGTTGATGTTTAAAAAATGTAAGCATAATTGTGTTAATTTTTCATTTATCCTAACTAAAACCTACAGAAATATAAATCTGATGCAATGATATATTCGCATATGTTACATAAAAGCCATACATTGTGAGAGACTCAATTCCTTAAGTGTACTTACTTGTCTCACAATTAGATCCTGTGTACCCTGCTACACATGCGCATGAGTAGCCATTGACCCCATCTGTACATGTACCACCATTCATGCACGGGTTACTGGCGCATTCGTCGATATCTGGCGTGTATAAACATTAATCATAAAATTATGATTAGCAAGATATAACATTTCTTTATTATTTCTTTTGTCTTTGTTTTAAATTTAGTATTAGACAAAAGAAAAGAATATTCTCCATATTTTACCACTTTAAAGGAATTCTAAATGGATTTAGAATGTTTCATGTTTTTGTGGGGTTTTTTTCAGAGAAACGAGCAAGCTTGACTGGAAGTTGATGTTTAAAATATCTAAGCATAATTATGTTAATGTTTCATTTATCCTAACTAAAACCTATAAAAATATAAATCTGATGCGATGATAGATTTGGATATGTTACCTAAAAGCCATACATTTTGAGAGACTCAATTTCTTAAGTGTACTTACTTGTCTCACAATTGGAGCCTGTGTACCCTGCTACACATGCGCATGTGTAGCCATTGACCCCATCTATACATGTACCACCATTCATGCACGGGTTACTGGCGCATTCGTCGATATCTGGCGTGTTTAAACATTAATCATAAAATTATGATTAGCAAGATATAATATTTCTTTATCATTTCTTTTTGTCTTTGTTTAGAAGTTAGTATTAGACAAACGAAAAGACTACTCTCCATATGTTACCACTTTAATGGAACTCTAAATGGATTTAGAATGCTTCATTATGTTTTATTGGTTTTTTTTCAGAGAACCGAGCAAGCTTGACTGGAAGTTGATGTTTAAAATATCTATGCATAATTATGTTAATTTTTCATTTATCCTAACTAAAACCTATAAAAATATAAATCTGATGCGATGATAGATTTGGATATGTTACATAAAAGCCATACATTTTGAGAGACTCAATTTCTTAAGTGTTCTTACTTGTCTCACAATTGGATCCCGTGTACCCTGCTACACATGCGCATGTGACCCCATCTGTACATGTACCACCATTCATGCACTGGTTACTGGCGCATTCGTCGATATCTGACGTGTTTAAACATTAATCATAAAATTATGATTAGCAAGATATAATATTTCTTTATTATTTCTTTTGTCTTTGTTTAAAAGTTAGTATTAGACAAAAGAAAAGACTACTCTCCATATGTTACCACTCGGAAGCGATCATGACAGGCCTAAAGGGGGTACTTGAAGCATTTTTTGCACGCCGTTTAAATCATTGTATCGGGGGGGGCTCAACATTGTAAACAGCCTGTGGCCAATTACGGTGTAGGTCCTACCCCGGTGGTTCTAGTTCTAGTTGAATACATCTCAACACCTTATTAGGGCCAAGCGAGAAGGACTCTGGAACCTAGAGACGATGAGTGCGGATCAGAACCGGGGATGCCGGTTCTCTTTTCGAATAGCTACGTCAATTATGGTCTGCCGGGATCTGCAAAAAATTGCTTGCCCCCACCTTTTAACATGCCGAAAATATTTCCGCCCCTTTACCCGTGCCATGCCATGCTAGAATTTTTGAAAATTTGAACGGGCACGTTTCCTAACATGTTTCTACACCATAGAGCGTATTATATCGAAAATAGAAATAGTGCCCATGATATCTATGCCCAACATTGTTTTCCCAAACCCCTTTTTAGCCTGCCAACCCCCCGGCCTGCCAAAAATCTTAGTCCCCCTATTAATCCCCCAACAGTTCACCACCAAACATACCGTAGTTATACCATCCCTAGTTTTAAAAAACCAATATACATGTAGGCCTACGGTAACTGAATATTAGAGCCCCAATAGAACCCCAACATGTTGTCTGGTTTTTGTTATACAATTGTTTGTTATCCTTCTTTTAACCTCCAAAATTGTAGCCATGATTTATTTTATTCTATCTTTTGCATCTGTCTTCTAATATTTAATAGTTCCAAGCATCCTCATAAATTGCATTGTACCAAGTATATTATATGGATATGGTTTGGGCCTAGTAGTATACTATGTATGACGTCACTTCATTAATATTTACAGCTTGTGCTCTATGTTGTGCCAAAAAGTGCTACGCAATTGGAACGATGAACTTTGAACTTTTGAGTAGTCTTAAGTCCAGTGTTCTGCTTCACACGCATTTGAATGAGAATTGTTCTGCATATTTTTTTTAATGTTTATCAGCACATTTTCTTCAATAATTGGTCAATTTGACGTCAAATGTTCTATTCTATATTATTTGGCAATAGTGTTTTTTGACCATAATACGTCCAAAGTTGTAATTTTGTGTTTTTGATCGCAAAGATCGGATATTTTTATTCCCAATGCGCTCGTCAGAGGGCTTCGCAAGGGTGCCGAATTCGACGAAAGTTGGCGATAATCTTGCCCTTTTTGGACACTGAAAGGCATTCGATCCCTAAATTTATCTCAACAAAGTTTGTTATTAGTAAGCACAAGGCGGGTACCAACTTTATAACCGAATTATGAGAATATTTACTTTAAATGCCCGATCCTGAGACTAGAAGAGCACATCATTGGCCGCCGTGTGCCAGTCCTAAATATACGTAGGTATGGCGTATATGTAGGACTGGTAGCAAGTCTAATACTGATTATGGTTATCGACGAGAGAAACGACAGAACTGGATGTAAAGGAGCTCAAACATCGCTAAGCGTCCCAACAACCAGTCAAAATTACCAAAATAGGTGACAAATGACACTTACACAATTTGTTTTCATTGATTTTTTTATTTCACATGATCCATACTCATATCAGCTAGCTAAAAAATGAAAACTATTTTTTTCGACCGATCAAACCAGTATACAAGAGTATGTATCCTTAATCATAAAATTATGATTAACAGGATATAATATTTCTTTATCATTTCTTTTTGTCTTTGTTTAGAAGTTAGTATTAGACAAAATAAAAGAATACTCTCCATATGTTACCACTTTAAAGGAATTCTTAATGGATTTAAATATATCATATGTTTTTTGTTGTTGGTGTTTTTGGGTTTTTTTTCAATGAAAGGAGCAAGCGTGACTGGAAGTTGATGTTTGAAATATTTAAGCATAATTGTGTTAATTTATCATTTATCCTAACTAAAACCTATAGAAATATAAATCTGATGCAATGATATAATTGCATATGTAACATAAAAGCCATACATTTTGAGAGACTCAATTTCTTAAGTGTACTTACTTGTTTCACAATTGGGTCCCTAGTGTACCCTGCTACACATGCGCATG
>NW_027305930.1:0-17897 GCF_039555335.1 Amphiura filiformis | reverse complement strand
CGAATAATGTTTGTAAAAGACTGCAACTTGGGGCAGAGACATTACTAGAGTAAAGTTACTTTAAGTAATTCTCTGCCTGTTACTTTGTGACGATTTTAATCTCAAATTTCTACACTAATATTCTTACACCTTGTCACAAATACTGTAGGTTTCCCACATGCAGCCTTGGGGCAGAGACATTACTTAAAGTAATTTACTTGTTACTTTGTGACGATTTTAATCTCAAATTTCTACACTAATATTCTTTTACATTGTCACGAATAATGTAGGTTTCGTAAAAGACTGCAACTTGGGGCAGAGACATTACTTAAAGTAATTTAATGGTTACTTTGTGACGCTTTTGATTCCAAGGTTATCGAATTACTGATCACTTGGCTTGCCATAGACGTATACGATTGTGCCTAAATGGGCAGCATGCAACTACATGTACGACGCCCATTTCAATTTTTTTTTCACAAGGTGCCTGTATTCCAAATAAGAACATACTACTGTTGAGCAAGAAATACTACAGATCCACTAACTTTAACCTAATTCAATGTCACTTTACTGTTAAAGAACTATTCTTTGTCCAATTGAATCCGAGTATGGGTTCATTTTACAGTCTGACTATTCTACGTGTCAAATATGTATCACATTCTAAAATTAAGATTTGTTTTATTAGTGAAAACTGCAAAAATGCTGTTAAAATAAGTGTGTATTGTAGAATACACCCCGAAGAAGAAAAATTACAAAATGTGACAAATTGGGCGATTTGCTTATTTTTCACCCCCCCACACACACACCCCCACACACACCCCACATACCCCCACATTCGTCATTTCGGTCAAACATAACATAGCACAATACATTTTATTAAAGCTCATACATGTAGTGTGCTCTGTAACAACATGTGAAATTACTTATTTCATAACATAACAAAAAATCATCCAATAAGTTAATAGTAATTTAATAGTAAAATCGTGTATTCTCAATGCTATCATCTTACATGTTTTCTTACATATCAACTTGGTGTAAGATGCCAGATGTAAACGAGGTCACACAAATGGTCCAATTTGGTGCTTAAAGATGTCCTTATATTGCCCTACCACGAGAAAAAGGCACAGCTAACATTTTTATGAAATCAAGTTTGAGTTATAAATGGATTTGCAATGCAAATCCGTATAAACAATATTATTATACCTTAATTAGATAAACCAAATAAGTGACAAGACTACGATTAGCCTTCTCTCGTGAGCAGTTTACAATTTAAAACATAAATGCATATTTAATAATTCAGATTATTTCGCACTGTAGAAATAAACTATATACATGTATGAACAACATTGTCTGACGTAGTTAGAAAAATCGACAGACCGACCCTTTAAATCCTTAAAAAAGGGCAAGCAAACCTTTTCAGGCCTTATTTTGTAAATGCTCAATATTTTTAACTATATTCTCTAAACAATGTGCGTTCAAACACTTGTCCATTAAGCATATTAAGGAAAAGACAAGTAAGCCTGTACCTTGTGAACTGTGTAAGTTCTGAGCAACACTTGAAGTGAGAAAACCCATTAAAATGATTAATGGTAAAAGTAAATCGTGGCGTGTCTCCTCATTGAAAGATCGTGTACTTCAATTATTTACCCTTCAATATATAACCATAATAGGATTTCTTTTAACATACAGCGGATGTAACAACTTTGCAAGTGTTATAGATCACTACGAGCCAGGGGCAAAAACACCCTTTGCCCAAATTCACTTGAGAATGAACAACAAAACACACTATTTGTTTAAGTCAACAAAATTAATTAGAGTATTGTATGATTTATTTATTTATTATCACATCTTCTTTAGCCTGGGGATACCCAATCAGTAATAACACTGTTTTCCATGGGTGCCCAGGGTCAAACAAAAACAAAAGGTTAAAACATTACATATAAAATATACAAATTCTTAAAAGTACATCTATAGAGAAATAAAGCAAAATACAACAATACATTATTAATATACAACGTGTAAAAAACAAACGTTAAGAAATAATCTGTTTGAAAATTGAAACACTAGCAGGAAGAGGTTGTTTGGCCGTGACAGGCAGATTATTAAAAGTTACCACCCCCTACAGATAAATTTTCTTTCATCTGATTTGTTTCTACATAAAATTTGAACCAAATTTCCTTGAGAGCCAGCTCTCGTACTATAAGTATGACTGTCAGAAACTGAGTTGAAAATATTGCGCAAATTGGAAGGAAGTTTTTGAGCAAGGCTTTCGTATACCAAAATATTGAGATGTGTTGAACGCCGATCAGAAAGTTTTTTCCAGTCTAGCATTTGTAATAAAACATCAGTGGGAAATCTACGTGGAAGGCCTAGTATGATCTTCCCAGCAGTATTTTGCAGTTTATCAAGCCTGGAAAGATGGGTAGTACAAGCATTTCCCCAAACAACATCACACTAATCAAAATGAGGTAGAATTAAAGACTTAAATAAAAGATTTAAGGTAGCCTTTGGCAAGATATTACGTACTCTTGTAAGAAGACCGATGCGTTGATTAATTTTGGACACAAGTTTGCCAATGTTGAAACTCCATGAAAGCGATGGATCAAGCCAAATACCAAGGTACTTAAAATGGTCAACATTATCAAGCTGTTTACCCCGGATACTAATATTAAGCTGGCTTTGAGTACGACTGAGTCTTTGTTGGGTACCAATTAAAATAGATTTGGGGTTTTTTACATTAAGAGTGAGATAATTGTATTGTAACCACTGGGAAACTTGGGCAAGTTCAGTGTTCAGAGTTGTATTGATTACATCGATAGATTTCCCTTTAACAAAAATAGCAGTATCCTTATCTACTACTCCTTATGTTGCCAGGAAGATCTTTAATGTAAAGAGTAAAGAGTAAGGGGCCCAGGATTGAGCCCTGAGGAACCCCAAACTTTTAATAAACTAGAATGGTGATCATTGACTTTTGTAACTTGATATCGCTCAGTTAGGTACGATAAAAACCAATCAAGCGACCGACCCTGCACTCCAATGCTAATAAGCTTCTTAATGAGCACTTCGGGATGGACGGTATCGAAGGTGTTTTTTTAAGTCAAGAAAAACTGCCCCAGTAAGGAAGCCCTTGCTCATGTTGTCGAGCAAATAATCGCACACTTCAGCAAGACAGGTTTGCGTGGAGTGCATTGGTCGAAAGCCTGAGTGGTTGGGAGATAAAATTTGGTACTTTTGAATGAAATTATAGAACTGTGTATGAACTACTTTTTCAAAGATTTTCATGCAAGCTGGAATGACAGAGATGGGCCTGTAATTGCTGGTGTCCAGTGGGTCACCCTCTTTAAATATGGGGGGAACTCGACTGATGTTCCATGCTGAAGGAACTATGCCAGTAGACAAACTCAGATTCATTATATAGGCTAGTGGTTTAGCCAAGTGCACGTGACCAATCTTGAGCAGCTTAGGGATGATGTTATCAAGCCCATCAAGCTTTCTTAGCAGTTTAGAAACTTCATCAACAGCAACACCAGAAAAATGAAACTGGTCCGTCCCTGGCACAGCTCCTTCACACGCTTGGTTTGTTGATATGACATCAGCAAGCCTTTTACCTATATTTGAGAAAAATCAAATTAAAAAAATTAATTGGTTAGCAATGACATCACCATCATTTGTTACATTCTCACCAACTCGAATGCTTCTAATAGGATTGTGTTGACAGCTAGGGATGATTGTTTTAACAGTCTTCCACAGCTTGCGGGAGTCAGTGCCAGCATCCTTTATTGCAGCCTCAAAGTAATCCCTCTCAAGTTTTTTAGCCAGATTATTAGATTTATTTCGCCAAATTGGATTTTTGGGCTCTGGACATAATGAAATCAAGATCTCTCCTAAGGGAAAGATATTCATATTGGACAATGTTCTTGCGTTATAAACATGAATGCATATAATCAATGAATTACAATGGTAAATTTGTAGTGTTTACTTATCCGGCAGTCCCTTTCTTGTTGTTGATTACAATGTTCTTGCGTTAACATGAATGCATACAATCACTGAATTACAATGGTAAATTTGTAATGTTTACTTATCAGGTTTATCACCTATTCTCGTTGTTGATTACAAAGTTATGTTGCGCTCAGTGTTCCGGACGACTGATGTATATCCTGACTCAAACTCGTCAAGCAAAGACCACTGTCCAGCGAAGTTCACAGTTGATTTGTAATTAATATTATATCCTTATGTACAGATGAGTCCAAACGGTGCCGTTTTCACCATTCACTCACTTTCTTCAGGAAATAAGAATTGTTCCACACTGTTCCATTTACATTGACAGATACAGTGTTTCATAAACCGGACTTCAGTAAATCGAAGGATATATTCCCTTTTATGATAGATGTACGCTTTTTGGCGTACTCAAATTCTCCATCGTTTTTATGCTGGATTAATAGCACATTATCGGCTTTGCAAATATTTCTACAGTCCATCTTCGCAGAAATCTGTCTTTAAAATCTGCGCCGAAATCATGTTTATATTACAGGGTTCAAAAGAAATCACACCCCCCCCCCTAAAATTACAAAACATTTCTTTGCATAACTTGACATACATTTAGTTGATTTGAAAAATTTTAAAAACCTTTGAATAGAGGAATCTTTTTGCTACCCTCCCAATTTTCTTCTTTTTGAAAATCATTTTTTTGGTCAAAAAGTATCACATTTCCCAAAAATGATGCTTTCAGAAAAAGTTGCACTTTTCAACATCCTATGTACATGTAATGTACAAAAACCTTCTCGATATCAACGTGATCAATGGTTTGATTGACCTAATTGTTAGTTAATTTTCTTAAATTTTATGTATCCGATTACTCAGTCACCCATGCAATCACCTTTCAGTATAAAACAATGATTCATTGACATCAATTTTGACATGAATGGGGTTTTTAGTCGGTGCTTCAAAAATGGTAAAATCCCTATAGGAGTTGAAATAAGGTTTGTAGTGTGATGCTGATTTCTTTCGTTGGCTAGAATAGATAAAAAATTTACTTGCAAATGGTAGACTGAAACAGTTGCAAAGATCTATAGCAACGGCTCTCTTGAATAAATGCGTACATGACAAAGAAAATGCGTACATGACAAAGAAATGGCCAACAAAGATTGGAGGTTGGAAGTCAGCATCCAACAGCATGCAGCCAACCTCTAGTGGCCACATCATGAGTGTTACATTTTTATCCAAGAAAACCATCATTTTAAATCAAAATGCAAGATGCTTCAACTGACCCACTACAGGTAAATGTTCACCCTTTTGGGTCAAATTTATGCGTGGAGAGCTCATTTCTCCACCCTAGTGATTTTATCATTTTGAAGCAACTGCTGATTAAAAACATCAAAGAAAATCTCATTTTACGCGAAAATTATGTTCAACAAATCTTTGTTTTGCACTGAATGATGGTTGCATGGATGCCTGAAGGATCAGAGACAGAAAGGTGAAGGAAAAAACAAGAATTAAATCAACCTTAACATTAATATCGAGAACGTTTTGTACATAATGTGGTAAAGTGCAACTTTTTCTGAAAGCATCATTTTTGGGAAATGTGATAATTTTTGACCAACAAAAAATGATTTTCAAAAAGAAGAACATTGGGAGGGTAGCAAAAAGATTCCTCTATTCACAGGTTTTTTACATTTTTCAAAGCAACCAAATGTATGTCAAGTTCTGCAAAGAAATGTTTTGTAATTTTAGGGGGGGAGTTATTTCTTTTGAACCCTGTATCTTATATTCTAAACAAAGTGGAAAATCCGGATTCTATTTGATGCGGATTAATAGCACATTATCGGCTTTGCAAATATTTCTACAGTCCATCTTCGCAGAAATCTCTCTTTAAAATCTGCCCCGAAATCATGCTTATCTATATAATAATACGCATCGTCTATCTGTGTGTCTGTCTGTCTGTCTGTCTGTCCGCCTATTTTCTCGGAGACTGGGGTCGCACGTTCCTCAAACTTGATGGGTGGGTGCAGCTTGGTATGAGGAAGAACAAGTTTATATTTTTTAAGGTCAAAGGTCAAGGACGGGGTCAAGTTCAATTGATGTCTAATTTCAAACACTTTAAATGGCAAATTTAGCCATGCCATTGTGTTGAACTTGGACTATCAAACAAAAGTTTCCACATTGACCTTTTCGTCAGACCTACGGTTAAGAGGTCATAGGTCAAGAAAGGTAAAATTTTCAAATTGCCCCTATGGAACTCAAACTTGGTGGGTGGGTGGACCTTGGACTAACAAATGAAAGTTTCCACAGTGACCTTTTTGTCAGACCTACGGTTAAGAGGTCACAGGTCAAGAAAGGTAAAAATTTCAAATTGCCCCAAGGAGCTCAAACTTGGTGGGTGGGTGTAACTTTGGCCAAGAAGGCTCAGGTTTGCATTCGTTAGGTCATCAATGGTCAAAGATTTTGAGATCTACAAAAGCCAATAACCATGACAGCCGAGAACCGCGAAATACGGGTAACCGCCTAGTAATTTATTATTATTTTATATACTAAACAAAGTGGAAAATCCTGATTCTATTAATAGCTCACTCCATTCCCTCACATTCACATTTTTTCAAGATGAGATGGAGTCTGGGAATTCCTACATTAAATTTTTTCAT
Organism: Amphiura filiformis; assembly: GCF_039555335.1. Taxonomy (NCBI): domain Eukaryota; kingdom Metazoa; phylum Echinodermata; class Ophiuroidea; order Amphilepidida; family Amphiuridae; genus Amphiura; species Amphiura filiformis. The sequence continues at coordinate 11,283 of NW_027305930.1, read as the reverse complement.
AAACACTTCCTGGGGGATTTTTTTAACATTCCCCAAATGATGTCATATCCATTGTACATTATACATATACATTCTAGGATCTCTCAATTCATAAAGAGTTCTGACTGGCTTTGTGATTACATGACAGGGAATTCCCATCTTTCATAAAAATAACTTTAAATGTAAACAAAGTTAAGTGCTCAAATTAAATTACTCTGGGCACATCGCATTAGTACGTAAATAACTGGAACAATGGTACATAGTTATATGTTTTTATAAGGTCTTTTTAATCAGATGCAGTTTTGCAATAAAAAGCATATTTTTCCAATAAATGTCGAAATTGTTGGTCTTCAATCATCTCGATACAACCTGTACTCTAATATTGAAATATTAAATGTTATAAATACTGGTATTGGTAAAACATTGCACTCAGACTTACACCTAAAATAATTACTAAAAACAACACACGGGCCGAAAGTCAGGATCAGTCGAAAGATAACAATTTCAATAAATAATAGTTTGTACTACTTCAGACTTGGTACGATGATTAGCACAGACAAATACGTTGTTGTCCATTGAGTTCTATCGATTTTGACCTTTTGTGCTATTTTACTTAGACTACAATACATTTTAGGAAGTGCAAACTATTCTTTATTAGAACCATTATATATACAGATGAACAATTTAACACCATTTTCATTAAAATCATAGCATTTGTTTCTGTTTTGCCCCTAGAGCCCAAATATTTCAGTTTTTACATTTTGCTAATAATTCAGGAGGATAAGTCGTCGATAGGTCACACCACCCTGGTCAAACAATATATTTTCTCAATCTATGTGACCACAAGGATATTATGGGTTTTGAGCTCAATATGACCAGGTTGGAATTTTTATCCCTATGACAATTTTACACTCACCTGAAACTTATTTTGTACAAACCAAATAATAAATAAATAGAATAAATAATTATACACACACAAAACCAGTAATCCCCAAAAGGTATAAATATGGTGTTAACAGCCGGACTTTATATATCATAATTTAGTTGTTTATGTACGACTACGACTAATATCGTTGTTGAATATAAGATATCAACTATATTGATGATGAAGGAAGTCTAAATGTTTGACATGTTTATATTGCAAACCTTTGATTCCTACCAAAAAATAATAAAGATCAGGTTGAAAGTATGCATAATTTAGTTGTAGGTATATTATCGTTGGCGAACACATAATATCAAAATGTCATAAATTGTTTAGATTATATTCCAATTTAATATAATGTCATAAACTGTGTCTAGCATGTTGATCCGGATGTTAATATGATGAGGTAAATTCCTTGAATGTTATTGCAAAACTGCTTGCCGATAAATTGAGATGTTAGCGTTAGGAAGAGGATGATTACTTCATTCTTCTTGAAAAACTCACGCAGCCTTGTTTTTATACATAATACGCACAGTCTAAGATAATATTTGTGTGACAGCGATTAGCAGGTGCATTTTAGACGGTTCATAAACCTGAACTAATATTTAATATACATTTTATATTCAAAAAGAGGAAAGTCAATTTTACATTTCTTTTGAGTTTCTATATTACAATTGTAAGCATACACTTAGAGTAATTCGGGTATCATAACATGTCCCACTTTTGCCGTCTTTATCTTTATCTCTGATTCATTTTAGAACACTTATTTTGTAACTTCATATGAACTTTTCGGAAATATATCAAGATGCAACATATCTGGAACTAGACTAGCTAAGGTAAATAGAGTAAAAGCGGGTGCCTTGAAAATATATTGTAAGATACAGATTCTGCATTAACAAAAATTTGTTGTAAAAGTGCTTTTTAAATGAATATTTGACATACATTTACTTTCAACCCCTGCTCCTTATTTGGGCGGTTCATATATCAATGATTTTATTTCTTGAATTTGTTTGGTATATCTGAAATACACATCTTAATTCCGATTCTCGGAATAAAAGTTCGGAATAAAAAGTCTTTGTTATTAGCAACCCATGTGCTTTTGAATGAATTTGATTTTTTTATCGTTCGTGGTGTTCAAAACTTTTCAAATTCACAATAGCAATCTATCAACATTGTCAACAATAGAACGCATAAATAATGAATCATCTGTCTTGCCTAAAAACGTTATCTAAGACAAGTCTATCTTGAGGGCCGGTTTTCTAAATTCATCATCATCATCAGTCGGCTGCGGAGCAGGCGCCTACAAGCTTTCTCCAACTATCGCGATCTTGGGCAAGCGAAACAATTTTGTTTGCCTGCAGCATCCCTTTGGTATCTCCCAGGTACAGTAAGTACAGTGTGCGCAGCCGTCCCGGTTTCCTCTTCCCGTGTGGTGGAATATAAAGGGCATATATTCTTTCACAGGCTCGTCATCTTCAAGACGCAGTTTATGGCCGAGATATTTGAGTTGATGAATCTTGACTCTGGCAACCAGTGGAGTGGTGTTGGTCAAATTGTAGATGGTTTCATTTGGAATCCGATCCATACGCTTGGTGTTTAACATGTTGATCAAAAAAATCAGTTGTGATTCCGTTCAGATTTCGTTGGAGACCGCAACCCTCATTTCTTTGACGTTTCCATACCGTGCGAAGCCGTGTCTAGTCGTTTTGAGGTCGTCACAATTTCGTTGGTAGTCGTTGGTAAACGTCACTTCGATTTCAATAGACTACCCGGCACGATGCAATTTTAAAGTTCATATAAAAAGAAAATAATATCAATAATACTCAAAATATAAATATTTCTGATTATTATTGATATTGTTATTGATATTGATGTTAATATTTTTGATTATTATTGATACTGATATTAACATTTTTTATTATTGATATGGATGATAATATTTTTGATCATTATTGATATATTGATATTGATATAATAGTTTGGATTATTATTAATATTGATTTTCATATTTTGATTCCTATTGATATTTATATTAATTTTTTGATTATTTTGATGTGTAATATTTTTTATTATTATTGATATTGATATTAATATCTTTGATTATAATAGGCCTAATTGATATTGATATTAATATCTTTGATTATAATAATTGATATTGATGTTAATATTTTTTATTATTATTGATATAGATATTAAAAGTTTAGATTATTATTTATATTGATTTTACTACTATTATTGATATGTGTAACATTTATGATTATTATTGATATTGATGGTAATATTTTTGATTATTATTGATAAAGATATTAATAGTTTTGATTATTATTGATATGTGTAATATTTTTGATTATTATTGATATCGATATTAATATTTTGGATTATTATTGATATAGATATTAATAGTTTAGATTATTATTGATATTGCTTTTACTATTTTTTATTATTATTGATATTTATATAATTTTTTTATTATTATTGATATGTGTAATATTTTTGATTACTATTGATATTGATGTTGATATTTTTGATTATTATTGAAATAGATATTAATAGTTTGGATTATTTTTGATATTGATTTTACTATTTTTAAAGAGTTTCATTTGTAGGATTGTTTCAAACGATTAATGATTTTTTGGTAGGCAAATCCAGTAAAATAGTACTCACCTTCTGAGCTTTCGATGACCGGTTATGTCATCTTGATCACAGATGTCCAGGCTCACTACACGTCCCGCCGTGGGACTTGGTAGTCTCATTCCCACATTCTTGATTGGTTTAGCAGCGAGTCGTAGACGTGATCTAGACAATACATCCCAATGTCTCGATTCATGGTTTTGTTGCCCCTCCTCCTGATCCACATGGCTTCTCGGATTTTCTAGTGTTTTTTCTACTATTTTTGTTTATTATTGATATGTGTAATATTTTTTATTATTATTGATATTGATGTTAATAATCCTGATTATTATTGATATAGATATTAATAGCTTGGATTATTATTGATATTGATTTTACTATTTTTGATTATTGTTCATATTGATGTTAATATTTTGGATTATTATTGATATTGATATTTTTGAGTGGATGATCAGAACGTTGTGAAGAGTGGGAACGCCAAAGGGGACTATACGACCCGCACACACACAGGCTTTGATATCGGCTGCTGAGTCACGTCATCATCACCGCAATCCACCGTCAGCTGCCGTTCCTCGCCGCAGGCAAATCCGCTGCCAGCCGTCTGACTTCGTTGCTTGTTGTCGGGCTCCGTCGAGACTTCGTCACTCATCGCCCAGACAACGTCCGGATTTGGTCGCTAGTCTCCGTTTCCTGCCGCAGCCTTTCGTCCCTTGCCGTCGTGTTGTCGCTAAAGGTCGTTCCCACTCGTCACCGAATCTTGTTTTTCCTCGTTTTGTCGTCGCTTTGCCGTCAACATTTTGTGATTTTCACGTTCGTCACCTTTCGTTGCTTATCGTCCGTCATAGTGTGACCGGGCCTTTACTAATCTACCAAATAAATAAATAAGTCAGTAAAAAAACAAATAAATAAATAGGCATATGCCTAAATAAATAAATAAATAAATACATAATGCAGTTAGTATTTGTGACTGGGCATCACGAATCAGCCGTAAAGTCGGCCCCGGTCAATTTTGTTTTATTTCGTGTTTAGAAAATACATATCATATGCTTTAAAATGGTATATCATTTGACTTCAAACGATGTCCAGAAGCGGGGTTATGGTTTGTTGAACTCTGTTCCTTCAACAAAATTGTACCTTTTTTGGTTCTACATGTGTCTCTTTTTCCACATTTCTGGTAATAAATATCAAACAGTCATAATTGGCGGTCATTTCTAATCATCCCTAAGTAAAAGAGGTTCAGGAATGTCCCCTCATTGTTAATTGTTGGTTATACATACCTAGACAAAATACAATGCTTTGTTATCCACCACTTGAACAGGATTTAGCCAAAGCAAACAAAGACAAGAACTATTTAAGGATTCTATAGAAATAGGTAGAAGCTTATTATCCTCTTCAGCAATAGGATTATTGATTGGTTTAAACAGTGTTTGATGAGATACTTGTCGCACCGAATTGAGACATCTATGAATATAACCTTCATGCACATTTTACACTGTAACTCAGAATACAATTTGCCGGGTTTACGGCTCATTCGCAGTCACATTTAGGTACAAAATTATATTATTCTATTATATATAATTTTCTACTATACACGCAAAGGACCTGTGCTTTCAATATCCGCGCCTAATCAATAATGGGTCTTTCACCATGTTCACTCAATAGTTAAACTATACTGTATCCCTGTAGAATTATCTACTGACCAGGTGCTAAAGTGGATGCTATAACAGTACCCAATCAAGTGTACATATCAAGGTCATACCAGCAGGGCATCATACAAAGAATGGTCAAGAATGTTTTTTCTGTATACATGTATATTTTTGTTGTATTACTATTAAATATTTATTTATTTATTTATTTTGTTGATTCATAAGGTGTATTGTCATTGTACCTAATGGGTGCCATCAAGCCTCGCGCCTTGAGTCTTTGATGTCATTCACATCTCCCAAAAATTAACCAATATTCTATCTTTATTGTACTATGTGTAAGTGAGATGAAAACAAATAAAATTTGAATTGAATTGAACAAAAAGGCTACGTTTAAGAGATCTGTCTGTTATCTGAGAGTATACAGCGATTTGAAACCTTTTAACATAATTATTCGCATTCGCGGCTTTTGAAGAAAGCTACATTAAGTGCAGAAGAAGAATGTTCGATCTCCGAAGTTACCCTTAATGACATACATGTAATCTGGACAAGAAAGAAGCTTGGTTATTGAAATAGACCTTTCGCAGTCACGTCATTTCCTTACAATTATAATACATTCTTAGAACTTTGATATCTGATCATTAGCGCCAATCCGGCTTGAAATGGGGGGGGCAATCGGCCAAAATTGTCAAAAAGTGGCTGAAAAGAACAACAAATTGGTCATTTTGCCGAAAAGTGGGGACACGTCCCCTGTCCCCCCACCCCCGGATTGAAGCCCGTGTATCTGATGTAATTTTATGTTATTTGTGACGACTTTCATCATATGGTCAGCATCTGCAAGCTTTAAATCAGAATATTCGTTCAGATAATGAAAAATCCAGTTGTTTTGTTTGCATATTATTTTGGATAGTGAAACACACAGTTATTTTGTTTGTAGATATTGACAGTTGTTTTGTTTTGAAATTTGAACAATACAGTTGTTTTGTTTGTATTTAGTTATTGAAAAGTACAGTTGTTTTGTTTGCATGTTTGCGTTTTGTTTATGATGGATTTTACCTTGGAATCATTGCTGTATACAAAGTATATTGCCTTCGTACATTAGGGAAATGGCTTTATTCACGGGCACTTCCTATAAAGTACAGTCACATTACACTACCTTCTGTAAAATTAAAGATAATTGCTATTATTTCAGATACTGAGATTATTTTAATCATCATTACCTTCACTTATATAGTTGATACTATGATGTTATTAATGAATACTTTGCACAGGAATAGGAATGACAACTTTCGTAATTGTTGGTGATGTGCTTAATTAAAATTGGCATCTGAATAATCAAATGAGAAAGGAAAACTGAAGATGAGAATATACATAGCATGCATTATCCCTTTAAAAGGTATTTCAATAAAAACAAAATTTAATTTGATCCCTGTTATAAGGAATGTCAATAAACACACAACTTAATTTGATATCTAATGAGCTATTCGAAGCTTTCCAAAAGAGTATGCAATACGACGTTACTCATGCAGAGTCATCATGCAGGGAATATGTTACTAGAATAAAGGATTTCCAAGAGGCTCTTTTGCATTATTTAAATGGAACCGTTAATTAGGTGTTATGACTGCTGCCGGAGAAAAAGAACCATCGATTTCAATTGAATACCTATGGAAGAAGGGCTCAACACCACCATTTTACAAAAATTAGTTAGAACCAGTATAAAAATTGCTAGCATACAACTCTTCCTTGTGGAAGGGCTCAAATACACTCTCTTAAATAGTCTTGCAAGTAGGCCTGCACTTAATCATGGTTTCCATGGAGTTGGGACTTTTTTCCACAAATATTGAGACATTTGGCTGTAAAACGATTCTCTTATAAACGCATCTATGCACAGTGTCCACCTCGAAACACCTGAGCACACAAATTTGTCCAAGCAAAATTAGCCTAGCAATGCCTTGTCTCTACACAGTCTGTGTTTACACTACACGGTTGAGTGCATAGCATCATAAGAGCTGTGTGAACTACTAGCTGGTGACTAGTGGAAAATACGGCATCTGTGCTTGGTTTTTGTCAAAACCTCGAATGTTCCCTTTATCCAATCAGAAAAGTTTTTATATCGAACGAAAGCTAACACTTCCCGCTAAAAATACTTTTATCATTACGTCAACAGATGCCGTAATTCAATGTTTATAGCAAGGCGAATGTGGTACATTTGTTGAAAACGGCCTATTCACGCACAATTTTTGACCAAGATGTAGGTTTTAAAAGTCAAACCCCCGGTTCATCCTTACAATATTTTGCAAATTTTATGTCATTAAATGAAAGAGCACATTTATATTGTCCATATACTACACTGTAAAGTATTAATTATTCAAAAAAGTGGTCTAATTGGACTAATTTAAAATTGGTCATGCAAGATTGTTTTTCATTTGTAAGCGCTCTTTAGCAAAGTCATAGTTCGTTGTATTTACAACCGTATGACAAGACATGCGAAAATAGTAACTTTTTGCACAAGATTTGCAATTTAAAGAGAACTGGCCATTGCTCATTCTAGTGACGCTAGTATATGGACAATATAAGTGTGCTTTTTCATTTAATGACATAAAATTTGAAAAATATTGTAAGGAACACTTGAGGTTTTGACTTTTAAAACCTACATTTTGGTCAAAAATGTGCTTGGATAGGTAGTTTTCAACAGATTTACCACATTCGCCTTTCTATAACATTGAATTGCGTTAACTGTTGACTTCCCAGCAAACACAAAACGTTTTCAACATCATTCGCAAAAGGTTATAAAAGGTTGTCAGAAAACGTTTAAATGTCGGGTTATGTAAAGGGTATATTAAGAGTTTAAAACGTTTTCATAACCTTAAAAAACATTTTTTTGATAATCTACTGCTCAGCAAAAAAAAAATGTTTTACAGAAAACATTTAAATGTCGGGTTATATAAAGGGTATAAAAACGTTTTAATAGCATTCCAAAAACATTCTTGAAAACTTGATACAAAACATTCTTAACAGAATGTTATTATTTTTGGGGTTGAAAAAATATTTAGCGAAAAATGTTTGGACAAAATATTTTCAATAACGTTTTATAAACGTTATCATGACCTTTATATAACCCAACATTTAAATGTTATTAAAAGGTTTTGAAAAAAATGTTTTTAAGAACATTTCTGTGTTTGCTGAGTTCAAATATTTTAACATAATGTTATTTAAGTATTGACACAATATTTGGCAAAAATGTTTGCAAAAATAGTTTACAATAACATTTTTTGAAAACATTTAAAGATATTGTTGTAGTGTGTTTTCATACAAAACGTTTTAAAACGTTACCATGACCTTTATATAACCCGACATTTTAATGTTATTAAAACGTTTTTACTTAAACCAAAAGCCAAAATATAACTTATTTAAAACGTTTTAAAAACGTTTTTGTGTTTGCTGGGTTAGTAACGAAAGGTGTTTTTAGGGGGAAGTGTTAGCTTTCGTTTGATATCAAAAGAATTCTGATAGGATGAAGGGAACACTTGAGGTTTCGACAAAAAAACAATCAAACAGGCCGAAGCTCCACAGCTCTTACGATGGTATGTACTCAACCGTGTAGTGTAATCAGGCGGCGGATGACATGATCGAGCCGGCAACTTGTGAAACCGCCCGGCCGTATGGCATTTTCTAATATAGTCGGTTAGTTTTGTGGGGTTCATTATCGAACCCCAACGGTTTTAGCTTGTATTTATATTATTTATCAACATAGGCCTATTTGTTTGTGATATTTCAAGCGTTTTAAAATTTCAAAATAATCCCATTCAATTACACGGTTGACGATGAAAATTTACTGAATTTAGAGAATGCAATGCGGCCACCACCTGAGTGTAATCAAAGACTGTGTGGAGATAATTCACTGTGCTCAGGTATATCGAGGTGGAAACTGTGCGACGTTTTTGTATAGAAACCTTTCCATATGAATTCAAGAAATGCTGCTGAAAGTGTGTATTTGTAATGCCAAAAGAATATTAATAAAATTTCACATCAATTTGCATCATTTTACAATATTTTTATGACTTAAAATTTGTACAAAATATCAAATTGCATGACTAATCATTGACTTAAGACTTCGTGATTTAATTAGTCATTTACGTGAATTACTAATTAAATTACTAATTGAATGACTAATTATTGATAAAAAGACTAATATGTGTTATACGAACTAATCAATAATTAGTCATTCAATTAGTAATTTGATTAATGATTAGTCACTAATTAGTCATTCACGAGGTAATTTAATTAGTAATTCACGTAAATGACTATTGAATCACGAATTCTTAAAACTGATTAATTCAAGTTGACAAAGTCATGAAAATATTGTAAAATGATGCAAATTGATGTGAAATGTTACTTAATATTCTTTTGGCATTACAAATACACAATTTCAGCAGCATTTCTTGAATTAAAAGAAATGTCTTGCATGACTAATTTTAAATTAGTCCAATTAGACCACATTTTTGACTAATTAATATGTTCAGTGTAGAGTTACTATTTTCGCCGATTTTGTCATAGGCCTACTATTGCAAATTCAAGGAACAATGTCTTTGCTTAAAGAGTGCTTAGAAATTGATATGATATAATGGAGATGGAGTTGTGCCCTTCTTCCTCTTAGTTATTCAATTGTTATTTGACTACGAATTAATATGACAATTTTTCTCACATTTACAATATAGTATTTATGATACAATTCCCGTGTGCAGGCGACACTAACACAGTAAAAAATCACACCACTAAGTCCAACCCTATCTGAATGAAAAATATAGCAAAATTGTATTTCCATTCATGGACCATATAAAGGCACCGATCGTTATTTACGGCAGGGGGAATGGGCGTTTTGGAAAAATTATCGACAAAACAAATTCGGGTTCCCCCATCGACATCACGTCCGCTCAAAATTTTTTGATTCCCACCTTGTTTTCCCGAATTTCACAATTTAAAACAATCCCTGCTGGTTCAACTAAAAATTTCGCGGTCCCCCTCAAGACCCCAAAAAAAATCGGGTTCCCCCTTAAAATGCCCATCCCCCCTGTCATAAATAACGATCGCTCCCCTAAATGGGAAAAAATTGGAATGCCGGCTGATGTGCCCAATTTTTGTGATAGTTGTGCTCTGTGGATTTTTTTCTACTATCTGGGCCTAAGTATAAAAATAATAAAAATATTACAATTCTGAAATTTTAGGAACGCTTTTGGGTTCAATTCACCGAATGACGTCACAACATAGAAGCACTGTGTTGTAGCGATTAGTATAAGGGGGAACTGAATAGTAAGCTTCCGCGACCGGAAGTGCAACGTCGGTATAGTACCTTAGAAAACACAAAATTGAAGCCAAATATGTGCGTATTTCCACCAAAATGTGTGTATAACATCATTGTAGGATGTTCTGCAAAAGCTGAGATGTTCTTGTTGCCCATGGATGCGAAAACAACCACTTGAATTTTGTTCCGTGATGTGTAAGATATCCCACAAAGCAATGCGTCGAAAACCAGATTTGAGAAGTGAAAAGCTTAAAAAGCCTCGGCGCATGAATTTTCAAAGGCGACGCTTTCCTTTTCGTGTCCCTATAATTTGCATCGTGTTCGAAGCACCACCACTGCGAAAAATCGAGCCGCTCAACTATAAAAATATTGCAGATTCTAAGGTAAACTTTTGGCAAAAGAGTGTTTTGAATGCATGAGGACGTGTTAGTCATGAGAAAATTACGAATTATTCTTTGCCTTTTTAACACATAAAAGAATAATGAACTTGATTGGTGCTGTGATCAGGTAAGCTTATAAACCCTGAGCGAGTTCAAATCAAAGATACAAGGCCAGCTTAGCCTAGCTAGGCATGCACTATTCTTCGACGTATAGCAACGATCTAGGCCGAATATGCCTATAGTGAGTTATCTTTTAACCTATCTGAATGAAGGATGTCAAGCAATTAGGCCTATATAGGCCTATATTGCTTCTTTCAAGGCTCCAGATTATAGTCTATTGTACTTCGATGACACCAATAGCGCTATTTCCTTCAGGCTTGCGTGCTCAAGAAGATTGCATTATTGACGTCACAAACTTGTTAACCG
>NW_027305929.1:0-17976 GCF_039555335.1 Amphiura filiformis | reverse complement strand
CAAATGTCGCTAAATTCATACGATAGATCGAGGAATATACGGAAACGTCTTTAAGTTATATTTGGTTTAAAACGGTAAAAATTGTCCTTAAAAACAATACCAATATGGGTCAAACCGGGTTTGTTTTTATGAAAGTCGGTTGCCAAACTAACGTGTCACCGCAACTGACAGGCAGTGCGTCGGCGCCGCGTGCGTAAAGCGCAATACCCTATCGCAATCGTTAACAACGCATAGCTTGTAAAACAATCCCAAATTTTGACTGATTTATTTGTTTGTTCCTGCCAGAGAGAGGTCTTTCTTGTGAATCTAATACTGTTGCTTGTCTTCACCCATACAGCTACCCAATATTATTTAGACTGCGCTGAATACTTTGTAGTAGAAGATGATGGATCAGTTACCATACGCGTGGTGAGACGTGGTGATATCACAGATACAGAGACTATACGTGAGTAAAACACTTTTTTACCCCGTTCCAGGAACATAACAAAGTTTAGTGTTTGATATTTGGATACTATGTATAAAAAAAGCAAAATACTCTCAAAAATGACGAGTCCACTGCGTCCCAGTCCCTAGTATTCAAGTCTGAGTCCGAGTCCTTGACTGCCGAATCCGAATCCGAGTCCTTTCACAAATTTCATTCGGTACTTTAGCCATCCCCATACACTTTAAAATTCCTGGCGGTAGATTGGCTACATTGCAGTCACCCCAGAGTAACCTAGCGTATGTAGCCGACAGAGTCGAGTCACTACAGGAGATTGACTATATCGGAAATAAGACAGTAGGGTACTATGCAACAGTGGCACTATGCAGTGACTACAGCTGCTGGCTTCCAACGGGTCACATGTTGGAAGCTTTTTACTAGCTACACACCGCTGACTAGGTTCCCACAGCGTTCACTACCTGTAGTCACAATTTGACTCACCCCTACCCGGTCCCCCATACAAAACGAGATTTACAAAAAATTACACACATTGCAAAACGAGGATAAAAAAGAAACATGCATAAAGACCTAGGAAATTTTCATTGCACATTAGAAGTGAGGAGTATGCTTATATACCCCCTATACCCCCCCGCTACGTCAGAAGCATTATAAACGGCATCCTCGCTTTGTTGCCTCGCTTTGTAGCCTCGGTTTTACGCAAATCCTCGGTTTGTATGTGTTTTGCTAAATACACAGCCTCACTTTGATGGTGCATTCGAACTCACATATTGGTAGGCATTTCCCCCATGCATAACCTGGTCGGTGCCCATTCGGCTAACTTTGTGGTGAAAAAGCTGCTACAATGTCGTTGACCTGTCATGAGGTCGAAGCCTCGGGGGTGTGCGCGCCTGATGGTATAAATACGCGCAGTGCCGCCGACAAGGGGGGGGTAACCGGGGCGTGACCCCGGGGCCCGGGGTCCTAGGGGCCCGTAAAAAGTGAAGAAAAGATACTTTACTATGGGGCAGTAAAAGCAAAGGAAACGGACCTCAGGGGCCCATAAAAGCTTCAGAATAGATACCTTGCAATAAGGCATATTTTCTTTGATTTACTATACGGGCCGACAAAGGTCTTATTTCTTAAGCCTAAGGTATCTCTTCTTTGCTTTTTACGGGCCCTCCGAAGTCTCTTTTTTTCTTTTTATGGGTCCATTAAGGTATATATCTTTTCTTTGCTTATTAAGCTTTTATACATACTCACTGAGGTCTCTTTTCTTTTCTTTTCTTTTCATTCCTTGCTTTTTTTTTTTTTTTTTTACGGGCCCACTACGGTCTCTGTTCTTTGCCTTTACGGGTCCATTATAAGGTCTGTTTTCTTTCCTTTTTTACGGCCCATAAAAACCAAACAAAAGTAACGGGCCCGTAAAAAACAAAGAAAAGAGACGTGCAATTTATAAAAAAAAATACAAGATAGCCTTTGAAGCACACACTCTAATAAATACTTCACTTGAATTTATTCTTTGCTTTTGCCAAAATGATCATCCTCAATATAATGAAATCTTCGAGAAATCAGGGGAGTGTAGCTTTATCGTGGGAACACAAATTGCAAATTTTCGCGCGCATTGTGCCCTTCACTTTATTATTTGATCATTTACCTTAAAATTGGCAATTTTTCCGCGCTTCACAAAGAGTTTGTTTCAATACGTCCAATCTAGGAGTAAAAGTCGCTAATTCGAATTACATGTTTTCGCGCGCTTCGCGCGCATTTGTCAATTCACCGGTTCATACTTGGACCATTTTAGCTTTAAATTGGCACATTTTTTGCACTTTGCGTGGAACTTGTTCAGAGAAAATTAATCTGCCGTTCAAATTGCAAATTTGTGTGAGCTTCGCGCGCATTTGTCTCCTTCAATGTTCATATTTGATTATTGGCAGCTAAACATGCTCCTTTCGCTCCGCTGCAACATATGTTCAAGGATTTTACACCAACCTCCCTCCCCCATGTTACAAAGAAATGTATGCCATTGTTGACCCCCCCCCCAACACAAACACATACACCCACACATATGAAGTCCTGCACCGTCATCACTGAGCAAAGGGGCCTGTGCGTTCACATTGCCCCCGGGCCCGTAATGGCTCTCGGCGGCACTGAATACGCGCTGATGATGACACAAAGTCTTTTTGGCTATCAGGGAGGAAAGAAGGAACATAAAACGACAGAATATAAACTGAACAAAGAAATTGATTGGTACCCCCAGAATCCCTCGCGTGCCAAGCAGTCCATCGCCGACAGGTAGCCAGGGTTGTTTCACAATCTCGGCCAACAAAATCGTGCGTATTTTATGACACAATGGTTTCGCTTAGTTAGATTTTGTTAGATATGGCATGGTAAGTTCTCAGTTCTTAGATCTACTGAGATTTCCATGTATTTGTGTTTGTTTGTTTTGTTTGCAGGTTTTACAGCGACACCGATATCAGCCGTTGCGGAAGATTATGAGGACTTCGAGAATACGTCAAATCCATTCGAAGCTACATTTATGGCCGGAAGTGAATTTCTCGACGTCTCTCTACCCATAACAGACGATGTTTTCCTGGAGGACACGGAATCACTTATAGTGACAATTGAGTTTAATGACACAACTTCGGCAGCTGTGTTAGGTCATGGAATGGGTCAACTCGATAAAGCCGTGGTCAACATATTCGACGACGACTCAAGTAGGTTTTTCTTATGTTTTATTCCATTGGTTTTTGTGTGGTAAAACTCAATACACACTCAGTGGTGTAGGGAGGGACAAAGGGACAGCCCCTGTCCCTCCCCTGTGATGCTAGCCGCCCTGATATGTAAGATTTTTAGGCCTTTTTGTATCTTTTAGACCATTTTTGTCAAAGTTTGCTTCCTTAAAAGTTGTCTATTTTCTTTTATCTTAAAGAGACGGGTGGCCCATCTGCTTTTTATTTTAAATATCAATCAAATGAAGCGACTGATGTTTAAATATGTCACTCAAAGTTCGCCTCAATTCCTTGTTCCATTATTGTATTCTAACAGGAATTACAAGATTACTATAATTAATATAATATATATAATGAGAACCATACTTGTTTGAATATGAATGGAACTATACAACATGGAACATTAAACTTCGTAACGTTTAATATGTTGTAAAATAGTTTGTTTTTGTTTCATGATTATGTTTTGGCTTACCTAGAAACGTGGTTTTACTTTGATTGTCCCGAGTATCACGCTTCTGAAGGGGATGGCTCAGTATTGTTGACACTGGTACGGGGAGGCGATATCAGCGCGGCAGCAAATGTCAGTAAGTAGTTTGCAGTTACTAGATTTACACCACTATAGTGTGGCCGTACACTACCTCCATTTGTTGCGACATGATTCTCATTTGATAGCGCGAGTTATACACCGTTTTAACCAATCAATAATCCTATTGCTGAAGAGGATAATAGTCTTCTACCTATCTATAGAATCTTTAAATAGCTCTTATCTTTTTTGCTTTGGTTAAACCCTGTTCAATTGGTGGGTTAAAAAGCATTGTATTTTGTCTAGGCAAAGGGTGTCCCAGAATGATTTATACCGTGTTTGAAAAATATTAAAATATATATTCAACAGTGTATCTAATTTTAATACTTATTCTGTGACTTTCATATAAATAGCTTGATTTGTTTTGGCGTGACATTGATATTACTGAAAATGGACAAAAACTTCATGTGTGTAATTTACAGCGCAAAGGCATCACAATACATGGATCCTTGATCACATCGTCCAGCCGTACTGTGCAATATATTGGAGAAACCCTACTTTCTTTTATAGGAAATTCGCCAAATTTGGCTCAGATGTAGAGTTTACAACGCTGAATAATTCTTGATGTTGGATTAAGTGAAACATTACAATCAGATATTTAGGCAGAAAAACATATTTTTATGTAACTTCCTCAAGGATCTTCCGCAGTAAATTTTAATCTTCTCCGTTACGTAGCTGTGGGTTTGCTAATATACTGCTGACATAAATACATTTTGTGACACTAAGGACGAACCTTTTCTGTACTTTTATGACAAATCTTTCACTGCCGGCATTTCAAATGATGAAACTCACACATCGCCGCCAAAGAAAGAATAGTATGTCACTCAAGCGTAACAAGTCCTTTATTCCATACAAGGATTGCTTCGTAACATAAATCGATAGATATCGACATTTTTAGTAGCAGGAAACAAATAATATACATTTTCCAAATAACTTTGTGCTGAACGGTTAGTAATTTTAAAGGTTTTCAAAATAAGTTGTTTTGCAAAACTTGGAATTCACCATTTTTACGCGATATCCTGTAACTTCTATTAGAACGTCCAATTTATTACTAAAATCTAAAATACCTAAGAAAGCTAAATATATGTAAATTTTAGCAATTAAAACAAAGTTACCAATAATAATGCTCTTCATACCTAGAAAAAAAATCAAATTTCCCGGTATACATCATTCTGGGACACCCTATATGTATAACCAACAATTAATAATGAGAGGACATTTATGAAACTCTTTTACTTGGGATGATTTGAAATCACGGCATATTATGACTGTTTGATATTTATTACCAGCAATGTGGAAAAAGATACACATGTAGAACCGAAAAAGGTACCATTTTGTTGAAGGAGCAGAGTTCAACAAACCATAACCCAGCTTCTGGACATCGTTTGAAGCCAAATGATATACCATTTTAAAGCTTATGATATATATATTTGCTAAACACGAAATAAAACGGCTGATTCGTAGTGTACAGGCACAAATTGAAGTTCCATTCTTTTTGTACACATAGTACGGTAGTTTGAGACGTCATACGCAGCATACAGTGTTCAATCCATACTTTCCTTGTAGTCACAGTATTAATAAAACATAAAACAAAATGTATAGAGGAACATATCAGAGACGGATTTATGTCACCAGAGACAAGTTGCGATGTCTAATCCAAGACAAGGAGAGAATACCATATGCGGTTTAATGTACTTTTCAAAATTTTGTTTGTTTCTTTAAACTGTCGCTCCGTGTGGAAACACACTTGGGTCCTGATGGGACCAGGCTAAAAATGCTTAAGCTAGCCAAAAAGTCTATATAAGCATGCTGGCCCATATGGAAAGATACGGTGAGAAACATATTGCTCCAATGTTGTTAAAACACACTCGTCTCAAAAGTATATTTTGACCGACCTGTGACATACCATTCTCGAGTTAAATGCAATAAGCAAAAGAGCGAAGGTCAAGTTGTAGGCCTCAAGTGTGGTCAATAACTGGAAAATGCTCAGACATCCACAAAACTGGTCTCAAAATGATGTAATGTGAACCAGAAAAAGAAGAGTTTCAATTCTTCATTGGAAACGGTTTTTAGACTAGTTTCATAAAAATAAAAACACGTAATAGTTTGCTTAATACCCTTGTGTGACCTAACCTTTGACCTGTCGCTTATAACCAGAGAATGGTATATCGCAACTGTATAATATGACGCCAGTGTTCACGTTTGATTGACTCTACCCCGCTTAGGGCCACGTTTAGAGGAACAGCTAATAAGCTATTGGTTTCGTTTTGGAGGATTCAAAGAAGGTGGGGGAGAATGAGTGAAGTCTAATCGAAGTATATTAATACCAATATTTTTCACCAAATAAGTTCATCAGGATCAATGACGTTTCGCGCTGTAACAGAGCACTTTCTCAAATTGAATGACCCTAGACGTCTATTGCTTCCTGTTGGTAGATGACGTAGGTGGCGCTGTTAGTAACTGGTCATAGATGTGCTAACGGAAGTAGTTACCACAATCCCTGTTGAGAGTATTAGCCTACCCCGTCATTCTTATCCAACTAGATTCCTTTATGTGTCTTCTTTTTTTGCTGGTTACATTATCTCTTATTTTGGCTTCGTATTTTATATTGGATTTATTTTAGAACTTTGTAAACAATAAACAATATTTTTGTCCTTTTGCATTGAACATTAATCTACATGTTTTCACACGTTTTGTTCCACGTGTACAGCATTCACAGCCATACCTCAATCAGCTCTACTTACTAACGACTATGGTAGTTTCATCCCATCGACTGCACTAGCGGAGTTTGGTATGGGTGATTCAACAGCGACAATAGAGCTCGAAATAGTTGACGATTATGTTGTGGAAAATGTAGAGCAGCTTCAAGTTTCTATATCAGTTGAAGGCGAGGGCAACTATCTTGGTGAACTTGACTGTGCGACTGTGACCATCACAAGTAACGATATAGCGATTGCAGGTATAAAGCATAACATTTAGTTTGGCCTCAGAGAACAGTCGCTGTCCCGATATGTACCTAGGGTTAGATAATAATGAGTATTTTGTATTGTGCTTTCGTTCTTTATATAAATAACTTATCGAAGAGACATTAGTATTCATCGGGTGACCGATAGTGCTATAAGATAAACCAAAGTGGTTATGAGGTCAGATAGCGACGTTTGCACGGTACATTTTGTGGGACTTGGGAGCACATCAGACACACCAAATTGCTGGGACCTACAAATTGTAGATCTTTTGGGAAAAAAGTGTCTAATGCGCTTTCAGTTTCCATCAAAAATACTCTGTAAACGTCGTTATTCGATCCCTTATGAACAATTTATTATGTATTAAAAGTCCCGACATCACAGGCCTATTCAGTAAAGATACAACCTGTTTGTAGTAAATAACAAGATCTATTTAACATTAATAATTCACAGGTGCCGAATATTATTTGGAATGTGCTGAATATTTTGTAAATGAGGATGTGGCTGATGGATACGCGACCATTACAGTTTGTCGAAGTGGTAATATAGCCGATACCGAATCTATAGGTGAGTGATGTACTACTGTCGTTCTCCTTGTGTTATTTCCAGGTTGTTTTTGTTTTGTTTTCTAACAGAAAATTTAAAATTGATGTGCTCTTATAAAGACTATTGGCATAATACTGCTTAGTTATAAAAGCTATTAAACTAATAAGAATATTAAAAACTTAGTTAAACCGTCAGTTCCATGTACAGAGATTAATACTAGTACACGTTTGTCGCAATCAGTTTCCAACAGAATTTTCAACCCCTGACAGGCTCATAGAGTCGTGCTAATTAGAGAATAATCCTTTAGCTATGCCTCCTCGATCGCGCCATTCGAACTTCATGAATAGTAAACAAATTATGTATAATAGCAAATGGTAGTACATGTAGTAGCAGCAATAGTCAGTTGTATTATTATTATTATTATTATTATTATTATTATTATTATTATTATTATTATTATTATTATTATTATTATTATTGTTGTTGAATTTTAACACATGCAGCCTTTACTGCCGTTGGTCTATCAGCGAGTGATTCTGAATTTGGTCCATTTGGTGGTGTATCAATACAAGGAGTAGTGGACTTTGAATCCAATACCACGTGTGAGGACATAACCTTAGACATAGACGATGATGAATTAGTTGAAGAAACAGAGCAAGTCCTTATATCAATAGCATTCACTAATGCAACGTTAGCAACTGATGCGGGACATGCGTTAGGTGAACTTCAAAAGGCTGTACTAAATATATACGATGATGATGGAAGTAAGTGTATCTTGAACTAATCGATTGTGATTTGATATTATATACATATTACAGTATCTCGAGATACTAGTATAGTGGTTGTGTACATTATCTCGGGAAGACGCGAGATCGGGCAAAAGACATGAAACTGATGCCATCCGATTATGCAATCACGGATTCGGACGCTAGTATACCGCCCTGTGAAGGCCGCAAGAAGATCGTTTTATTTCGTGTCTTCAATACGAAAGATTACAATTTTCATATGATGGTCTGCTTTTCATCCTAGCTACATACACATTAAGTTTAGATTTATAAAGTTTACTTCGAGGACTGTTAGATGTCAAAAATACCAATATTTATTTGCCATACATATTTATTTGCCATTATATCGCATATTACATGACATTCATAATGCAGTCTGCTGTGTCTGATGTGCTCTCAGGTCTCTCATAATATAATTCGCTAAAGAAAGATATTTCCCACCTGTAAAGCACATCGTGTGGGTCTATCTATTATAGTTTTGTCAGAATTTCCGTTTTGATTTCACCTTTGTTCACGTCATGCTCCTAAAACTCAGTACTTTATCTCGAAAGCAAGCAGCAGAAATAGTCGATAATTTCATTGTTGTAATGCAGGTCCCTTTTGCATTGAAAGTAAGGATTACTCGACCAGCGATTTTGTAGCCCAAATCTCCCATTTGGATGTTCTGGTAAATTAACGTGAATTTGGGTATTTGCTTCGGTGATAGCCTGCAATGGCAAATCATATGGTTTCCATGAATATGTCCACCATTTGTCTGTTTGTTTGTTTGTTTGTTTACCTAGGTTAGTCCGTATTAAGAGACGCACGCTTTAGGTCCAAACCTACCTAAGCAAAATTAGCGTGTTATTTAAATATAGGTGATTGTAATTTTCTGTCCCTCCTATCTCCAGGTTAATTTTGTATGACCCCCCCCCCCCCCCTCCCCATCGCGGGTTGGCATTTTTATTACACCCTTCAGACTTGTGTTCGGGTTTGTTTTTAATTTGACATGTAGGCCTATTTGTCATCATAGTCGCCCTATATATAATTATTATTATGTACCGGTATGTAATATATGTGACGTGTCATGTCAAAAGGAGACAGTTTTGGGAAGGTTATCAATTTTGAGGTTTTTACATATCTTAAATAAAGAGATATTTTGCTCCACAACGCCGTTTTCCCCAATAAAATCGGACATTCCTAAGCGAAGATATTGAGTTCATAAGTTATGGTATTATAAAATTGGAAATTGATGATGAAATCAAATCATTAATCACGCACGTGATGAAAGATCCTCTTTGTGCTTAACATGATCAGTGTCATAGGAGCATTTATAGGCCTGTTAATCTCTTTGACATATTGAAATTCTGGCAACACTGTAGCCAGGCCGGTTTTCCACAATCTTCCAACGGCACCCAGGGATATCGATCCACAATACTAGCCTCAGATTTCACGCGATGATTTTGAAAAATTTTCAGCCGGCAGTAAAAAATGGTGAAATCAAAACGGAAATTCTGACAAAACTATGATATTTCGCTCACGGTGATGTGCGTTAGAAAGTTGGGAAAAATACTTCATTAGCGAACTATATTACTTTGAAAAACTAAAAGGTTGGTCAAAAAAAGGCTCGCGGGCAGAGTTGAAGCCTATCAAAGTTGAAAATCTTAATGACTGAATTTCACGCCTAAGTTTAACACTAGGATTTGAATAAAAAAATACAGTATCAAGCCTTACAGTTTTTCCTGACATTTACTGAATAAATGACAATTATTGCTTTTCATTTGGCCGAGAAAATAAAGTTTACATTGAAAAGGTGTAACTCAAAATTTTGCTCATTTCAACACCAAATTCGATTGTTTGTATTGCCTCATTAAATGACTGAGTGAACCTTGTACAACAATAGATATCGATAGACCATCGTTCAGAGTGTTGTAACAATACACGCGTTTCAAATTGAATAGAGGCCCTGCATGCTTTTATCGATTGGCTCCAAACAAAGGATTTGAACCGGTGTCCTTCACCGTAATTATGGCGCAGTGTAGTCCTTTCATTCAAATGTTGTCATTAACCTATTAGATCTTAGTGCATTTGCAATGTGTGTGAGACGAACTGTCGCGGTAGATTGCAATCATGCTTTTATTGAATGCAATTGAATGGTCCGCCATATTTACGGGATGATACGTCATATGCACAACCTCTATAAACCCTTGGGGTAATCGACATGGGCTCGTCGCTGGCAAGCAGTTTTGGCCACACCTATAATTCCAACTGCGTGATCGTTTTGATATGTAATTTTTGAAAACGCGCCAAATATCATATATGTATAAACATTTGGTAGTAAATGCGGTATCAAATTGGAGCTATCAAGATTTTACATACGACCGTGCAGCAGGCCCATAACCAGGATTTAGTTTTGGGATGAGGGTGGGCTGATTTTGAAAAAGTGGATTTTTTTTTCAAAATTTGGACCTTTTGGACGAGTGAACTTATTTCTAAAATTTGGACATTTTTTGACCAGAAAGGCGTAAAGACCCTTTTTTTTGCTCCCTACGCTCACAAATGGGACTTTTGTGTAATCCTATATTTCATCACTAATAATATTTCCCATTTACAGAAACATTATACTTCTTGGATTGTACGGAATATTTTGTCGATGAAGATTCTGGAAATCTTACTTTCAATGTTATGCGAAGAGGGGATCTTAGTTTGGAAATAACAACAAGTAAGAAAACACGTAGCAACGTTCGTTTGTATATTTTTTCCTGATATGTTTGAAATACTACAGTCGTATATTTGTTTTGACGAGTTGTACAAAATGCAAAGTTGTTGCGCAAATAATCACATTAACATTTAAGGTCTCAAAACGGTTCAATCTTATTCGAAACGTGGCATTATTCGAAAATATCTCAAAATGTTCTACTATAGAAAGCATGACTGATCATGATTGTTTCCTTCAGAGCTCAAAGCAACGTCCTTATCGGCTGACTTTTACGCGGACTTTGAGGGTTTCATTCCAATTAATGGTGAGGTGACATTCTACCCAGGTGAAGACACGAAAGAAATAAAGCTGCAAATAACTGATGATACATTTGAAGAAGGACTTGAACAATTACTAATCGAAATTGAATTTGATAACCCTACACCAGCGGCTGCAGCCGGCCAGATTGTTCTGGAGCCCGTCCACAAGGCTTCAGTTATTGTTGATGACGATGATACTCCAGGTAATTAGGCCTCCGTGTTACTAGGAGAAATGGGAGATCGCCCAAAATCGACAACATTGATGTAAATGTAACAGTTATTGCCATCCGTCGAAGATCCTACAAAACCATATTCACCCTTGTGTGGCAGTGACGTCAACGCGTTAAGGCTTTTGTTTTGCTTGTGCATATGTACGCCAACGCATTGAGCGAACGCTAGTAATTTGAAATTGAGCCCAATGAAATGTAAAATGGCATCATTGCCACATCTGGGTGAAAAATGGTAAATATTAATTGATTCAAATAGCAGCAAACTTGTCATTCCTCTGGGGTATAAATTTTCAAAGGATGTGGCAAAAAAGAGCTAGGCAAAAATGTACAAATCTTAAATATCAAGGTTGCCGCCAGCATCCCATGGGGCACGACTTCTCGCAGCGGGCAATTTGTCCCTGGCTACGCCGCTCATGGTGCGTATGATTTCCCATTATTTTCCAGTGACACGGGCCTGTAAGCCCAAAGGATGGAATTCTAACCTTACTCGTTGACGTAAAAATTTCACTTTTCAGTTATGCTCCTATGCAAACCTGTAAGATATATATCAAGAAAAGCAAACGAAACTGAATCATATTGATATCTTTATTTCATTATCGCATTGTTTGTAGACACTTGGTATGACTTTGACTGCACCGTGTATTGTGTTGATGAAGGAGACGTGACAATTGAAATCACAATCAATCGAAAGGGTGACATCTCCCTTCCTGGTCAAGTTAGTGAGTATTAGTATGCTTAATACCATTGTGGCACCACTCTCCAACATATCTTCTGGCCCAGAAGGGGGGTAATTGTCCTTGTCTTTTAATACTTTCACAAAATAATACTTGTGATTAGATTTTTTTTGAAATCGATTTGTGAGTTTGCCTGCTCAAAACAATGCATTCTCTCACTTAAAAAAATCAAAGCAGTTTTAAAGCTGTATTGGGCTATTCCAGTTGCAATCCACACTACCCCGGTGGAAGATTTTGGAGATATCTTCAACAGGGGGAGTATGTTTGTCAAATGTAATTGGTCAGAGTTAATCATTTTGAAACTCATACCTGTATTATGGCTTTACCTATATCTTCCACAACTGGAGTGAGTATTTCAAATGGAAGTTACCTAATTATCTATTCTATTCAAAACTCATACTCCATCTATGGATGACTTTAGCTAAATCTTTCACAGAGGTAGTGTGGATTTTAAATGTAAATGGAATAGACCATTGCATGGTAATAACAATAATCTTTTCCATAGATATCAGCTCAACGGATCTCAGCGCAACACATCCAACCGATTACACCGAGGAAATAGCTACCATAGTAGATTTTGTTGCTGATGCACCATCAAAAACTGTTCCAATAACAATCGCATCGGATTCTTACCTTGAAGATGATGAACACTTTCTTGTCACCCTTCACGATCCACTTAATGGTGTCATTGGTGATTTATATAAAACTATGGTCATCATAAAAGACACTAATTCACCAGGTAAGATACTGGTCTTATACCATATAAAATTTTATAATTCCTTCACAAAATAAAACCGCTAATGCGAGCGAAAAGATTTTATTTGTATAGTCAAGTCACACATTATGTTACTCTTTTTAATATTAAGCAACTAGTCAATCCCGTATTTCCGTGGCACAGGTGTACTTCATAAACATTAACTTCGCCATGTTGAAAATCCAGCTTTTGCCTCACACATTCTAACAATATTTAACTCTAAGATGGAGTGTGACTTTTACCGAATGAATATTTTGTTCCATGTTCACCATGCTACCATGCAAACCTGTACATATATTATGTATACCCAGGGTATATAAAGGGTATAAAACGTGTCTATAACATTCATTGTTTGCAGAAAATATTTTTCAATAACATTTTGAAAACATTTAACAAATATTTTTAAAATATGTTTTCATACAGAACGTTTTAAAACGTTTTCATGACCTTTATACATGTTATATAACCCGATATTTAATGGTATTAAAACGTTTTTACCAAAACCAAAAGCCAAAAATATAACCTGTTTCAAGCATCAGTGGGAGAGCGTGGCGCAATGGTTAGGGTACTTGCCGTTAGTGCATGAGGTTCCGGGTTCAATTCCCGGCGGTGGCGATTTGCATCTTCTGCAGATGAAATTCAGACCATGGTTCATTTAGAATTGGGTAAATGAATCATGAAAGTACTCCGTCCTTCGGAGGAGACGTTAAGCCGTCGGTCCCGTGTGCAGAGAGCCATACCTGTATGTATTTCGCAGCCAGTTTCGAAAAGAGTGTGGTGTTAACCCCTGACTGTTCCCAACCCGTCCCGGTGTTCAATTGACCCAAGTGGAAATAAGTTTCATTAGAGGCTTTCTTGGGTTATCCACGGTTGTCAAAACTCAATCAAATCAAATTAAAAAAAAAACACGTTTTAAAAACATTTTATGTTTGTTGGGTACAGTAATTTGACCAATTCTTAAGTTTCGTTCCTAAAAATAAGACATAAAAGCAGTAAAATGTTATTGTCTTTGTATCGGATAACTCTCTGGAACATGAACATTTTCTTATCACACTTCATGATCCAGTTAATGGCACAGTTGGTGAAAACTATGGTCATTATAAGGACACTGATTCTATAGGTAAATTATTACTTGATCGATTCTCCTGTTTCCCACTGAAATATAACACCTATTGAATAAAATGTTATTTTCTATGTAAACTATCTTTTATTTCAGTGGCGTAGGTAAAAACAACTACATCATGCAATCGCCAGTTTGGTTGCAAATGCGGGTTCACTAACATCCCCCTGAGCACTACCTGCCGATCTAACATTGCCTCTGATTGGTCAATTCCATGGTATCTTCACTTAAATCACTAATCAGAATGGAGCTTTGCATATAATTCACCCCTATTTATTGGGCGGTGAAATTATTCTGACAATGTTGCTGATTGGTCCAATTGATAATGAAAACTTCTTCTTGGCCAATCGGCTGGTAGTTCTCAGGGGGTTAAATATTTGAGTAGTATTTATTGTCAAGTGGGTTCGACTTTATCTGGATCTGTAATACTTTCAGTTTTGTCAAATTATGTTAACTAACCAGCAGTGAAGTAAAAGGAGCTTAAGCGTGTTTCACTTTCATATTGTTTGTAGACACTTGGTATGACTTCGACTGCGCCGTGTATTGTGTTGATGAGGGAGACCCAACATTTGAAATCACAATCAATCGAAAGGGTGACCTATCGGCTGCCGGAGAAGTTGGTGAGCATGGATATGTTTAATATTGTACAGACTTCCCACAACTGAATGTGCATTAATTACTGTTTCTTATTGTTACAGTATACAAGTGATTCGTGCATGCGACATTTAGAAACAGTCAGATTTATGAGTTTGTCTAAGACCTTTCTCTATTTCTAGCTTCCAAAATGATGCAAGGCAAGTCTCTTCCATAAAAGCTGAACTATGTTTAATGATGTATTGTATGTTAATAAGTATAACATTTCCTTTACATAGAAATCAGCACGATGGATCTAAGCGCAGTAGCGCCAACTGATTACACCGATAAAGTAAACACCTCAGTAGATTTTGTTGCTACTATGACCTCTGCGACTGTTTCAATAACTATTGCATCGGATACTTACCACGAAACAGATGAACATTTTCTGATCACACTTCATGATCCAGTTAATGGCACAGTTGGTGATTTATATAAAACTATGGTCATTATAAAGGACACCAATCCACCAGGTAAATTGTTATTTGATCAATTATAGAGTTTCGCCTAATTTTGAGACCTATGCATTGATTGTTGACTTGCAATTGGAAAACGTTTCGTTTCAGAAATTGCATTTTCAAACAAAATAATTAAATAAAAATTACTAATTACATGATCACGTTATGATCATTACAGTAAAGGGCATAAAACAAACTATATTATTAAACTTGATATTTTAAAGCAATAATGTGCGATTTGAACTAAATATATATTTTAATTTTGTCCCAAATTTGTTGGTGTTTACTATCAATCAGGTATGTCCACTTTTAATATTTTGCCGAACAAATCAGATAAAATAGAGAAATTCGTTATTTCATTCTATCGTCTATATCGTCCTATGTGTGAATCAATGCGTGGGCGAATAAATCTGAGATCCCTGTTTTATTATACAACCTCCTCATTTATACTCTGCGTGCTAGCCATGCGCTTCAACGGATAGTTCAAGTTTTGAAATATTTTCTCAAAATATCAAGAGCTATCTTAAAAACTACTATACCAATATTAGGCTTGTTTGTACTTATTTTAATGCATTTTTCATGCTGATTCCAAATATGGTCATGACAATTTACATTTCTTTTTTTTTGTTGGAATTTTTAAATTTTGTGAAACATGTCGTCTGCAGTCGACACCCGCTTGAAGAGAATGAAAGCATTTCAGGCTGTTGGTCTTTGAGAGAGACAAGTATATCTTTAGGTATTACAAGCACTGATCTGGCAACGCAATGTCACCTATAGTAATGTTATAATTTTGGTGACAAAATCAAATTAATGACCCATTCTATTGTGCCTCCCAAATTCAATGTGTGTCTGCTACATGTACTTCTTATGACCCATGAACTTGGTCTCATTGTTCATCCCCTTTATACCAGTCAATTACATGAAGTGTTTTCAAACATTTATCTCCTATCACCACCATGCGTCCAAGCACAGTCTTGATGTACTGTATATTTTTCTTGATTTTTACCAGGCTTCAAAATGAGCACAACTATTGTATAATAATAAAACTCAAAAGCAAACCTCAGAAAAGTGTTTGCCTATAAAGCGTCTATGGTAGCAGGTTGATGTACCGCTCTCAGAATCGGGGGGGGTTACATTGACTAGATTTTGACGTTGTCATTGGTTTACCACGTAAATACAAAACTGACAGATAATTCCAAAAGTGTATTAATGTTATCAAGCAATGTGTTACTTGTCTAAATCAGATAGGGTGGGATAGTGCATCCCACTATAAAGTATAGTTTTTCACTCTTTCTCGTTTGTGGCTACGAACGATATGTTATGATATGATACGGTATGTTATGATACATACTTTGAAATGCGCGTAATCGTAAAATTGGACAGTTGTTGTGGTGATTGGCAGCTTCGCCTGTCAAACGAGAGTCCCGAGACTCATTCCTTTCTAATCCTAATTTATTTTCAAGTAAAAATGTAAACATTGCACTGGGAGATATATTTGTACACTTTTTTCTATAACGGGGCAAATAGAGCCAAAATCGTACCCCTGGAAAACAATATTGCATCCAACGTCCAGGTAGTATCCTTCCACACTACCCCTGTGGAAGATTTTGGAACTATCTTCTACAGAGGGAGTATGAATTTCAAATGGAATTATCACATTTGAAACTCATTCTCCCTCAGGGGAAGATTTCAAGTTGAATCTTTCTCAGACGGTGTATGAAATTTAAATGGAGCTGCCTAATGTGCTTAAAACATTCGTACTCTCCCTGTAGAAGATATTTCCAAAATCTTCCACAGGGGTAGTCTGGATTTTAAATGGAATAGCCCATTGCTTTTTTTTTTTTTGTTTACGATATTTTCTGTTACCGAATTAAATGACGTTGACCATGGTCTGCTCAGAATAGAATACGTGTCGATGACTCATAATAACGTGGTCTGTTTTGCAATGAAGCTAAATTTATACTCTATAGATGAGCGATGAGCGATTAGTATCTCAATTGTAAGGTATCGCGCTTTTCCCAACGCAACAAAAATGCGCTTTACCTCATTCACTTTAATACAACCGATATCGCTCAGCATTACTCTTTATATTTGTGACAGTCTGTGGATCTGGTTGTTTTAATAATGGGACCTGTGTAGCGGATGGTCTGTGTGTCTGTTTTGAGGGGTTCACCGGTAACCTGTGCCAAATAAACGGTAAATGAAACTTATTTTAATTATTTTTATAGTGTAACAATGATTTACTTGTCCTCGCCCGACAAGCTGAAAAACACAAAGAAGGTGTGACGTATTGTACACTGGAACATTGAAACACTCAAACATTACTAACTAGCGGAATCAATCATTGCACTGTTGACTTCTCATTATTCATAAGTACCAAACTTGGACACTCTTTATCAGGGACAGTCTGTGTAGCTCAGTGGTTTGAGCGTTCGCCTGATAAGCGAATGGTCTGGGGTTAAAATCTCTGCACAAGCAGTTATGTCCGGAGTATTTTCTCTAGTTTATCTGTCTATGCGTGTTATGTTTTCATTGTAATGTCATGTGACATTGTGCTAGTGTGCGATACATAGCTTGTTCTTCTTTTTCCTGTAATCTGAAAAATAGTGTATATTGTACGACAGGATAAATCCCCTAAACTTAGAAGTCCAATTATATAGCTTCTTCACACCTTTCTTCACAACTGTTTTAAAGCATTACTGACATGATACAGTAGAGAAATATCCCAATTCTTTACTTATTTAAGACATAACTAACGATATACGGTATTCCATAATGCAGCAAATGCTACAAACACTTTATTGCTTTAAGATACTATTAATATTGTTTAGATACTGACGGTGATGGAGTACCCGATAACATGGACAACTGTCCAGAATATCTAACCATGATCAAATAGATACCGATGACGACGGTGAAGGCGATGCTTGTGACGATGATATCGACGGCGACGGAGTAGCAAATGTCAACGACACGTGCTCTTCCACATCAAACGGAAATCAAAACGACACAGATGGTGATGG
>NW_027305928.1:0-17992 GCF_039555335.1 Amphiura filiformis | reverse complement strand
TCTCAATACGTGACAGGGTCGCTACCCGGGGTGGGGGGGGGCACTTCAATTTGAAATGGATATAGGTGTAGGGCTGGCACTTTCGCATTAAGGGGCATTCGGTGGGAGCAAAATGTAAAAAATATGGGGTCATTGGGTGAGAGCATGATTTTTGGCATTCGGTGAGAGCAAAATGTAAAAAAATATGGGGTCATTGGGTGAGAACATGACCGTTTTTTAAAATGGAATCTTTGGGTGAGAACCGAAACAGCACCACAAAAAACCTCGAAAATCGAATTTCTAGTTCTAAATGTCTTCAAATTTTTTTTTCAAAGTAAGTAACAAAATCAGTGATAAATGAAAGTTGCTGTTCAAATTGAGGTTGTAAGGGTCTTTGGGTGACAGATCAAATAGAAAAATAGGGGGTCTTCGGGTGACAGAGCATATGTTCGTAAAAAATATGGGGTCTTTGGGTGACAGCGATGCTGAAAAAGGGGGGCTTAACAGCCGTACATATGCGTCACCTCCAAAGTTGAGTGCCCCCCCCCAGGGTTGCTATATGCATGTTCACATAAACTTAATCTACAAAGATTAAAGGTAAGCGGCATAGAAGAATCACGCACTGTGCTTGGTTCCTGATGTCACGAATATCTTTATACGGATTAGACTCAGCGGAGTTTCAACAGTGATTTAACACACGCGACGTAACTGAAAGTGATATATAGTTGATTGAGGTTGGACCTTTACTAATACAGGGTATATGACTAAACAGAACAAAATAACGCAGTAACGCACACAAGAAAACTTATTTTGTTGTTTAAATACAGTTAAAGGGGTGAAAACATATTTAAAACATATTGTAAATTTTGATTTTGATGGCTTATAATCGCCATTTTGAATTTAAACAAAGAAAAAGGAAAAGTCAAACATTAACTTCAGCTCTTCTAACATTCATTTATTGTGCCTTAAATGTACATTTCCATGGACGAGCATACACCTTCTTTTTGGTATTTGTTTATTGTGTCCGTGTACCACCTTATTTTTTTCATAGACGGGAGCTTATATGATGGTTAAGCGTGTTAACTGATCGAAATTACTTGGTTGGAAAATGAGAATATCCACTCAGTAAAAACAATATCGAATGTTTGTTACTTATTTTCTTTTCATAATCTTTATTACAAGTGCCATTAAAACAGTTCAGAATAAATCTGATATTCAGATCTATAAATATTATTCAAATAATTTTATATATTCCATTTAAACGCGTGGTCGTTGCACTGCGATTCCTTGCTGTACGTGTCTCTGGGTAAACACGAATTTTCCCCATTCACAACAAAAACTTTCCCTAGATAAAATAGTCCTTAAAGGCATTTAAAACAAAAACAAAATAACGACTGGGATATAAGCGATCAGCTATAATATTTAACTATTCAAATTCAACACAGACACTTTCCTCAGGGGCGTTAAGGGAATTGTTTCACGGTTGGGTAGGTGTTTTTCAACAAATCATGTTATCTCATGTCATGTCATCTCATCTACAATACCCTATATCAATTTTTAATCATTAGAATAATTTGAAAACATCTATGTCTTATGACAAATTGGAATGAAAACCGAATCCTTGAAGGGACAATGCTGTTAAACTATGTGCTTCGAGCGATTGCATAGCTTTAATTGAGGTGGGATGAACCTTGTTGATTAAGCATGCTGAACAATACACATGATATATAAATGTATGCTCATGAATGCGATATGTTGAAGCTCGATTTATTAGGCATGTTTTTTTCCAAGAGCATCCCAAAACAAAACGTTTTATATATCACGCAGCGCAGACTTCAAAGGTTTGATACTTTTAGGTCAGAACCCATAGTATGTTCAATTTGCATAACCAAGAGCAAAATTAACAGCATTTTCAGATATGTTTCACCACGTTAATCGTTCAGAAGAGTGAGTAAATTCGGCTTTTGTTTCATTTTAGTCATGCACCCTGTACTAGTAAAGTCCGACCCCAATCATCAAGGTGTCAATTTCAGTTACGTCTCATGTGTGAAATCACCTCCTCTCTTAATTTCCACTGTTGAAACTCTTCTTGTCTAATCCGTATAATATAAAGATATCCGTGACATCATTGATCAAGCACAGTGCGTGATTTCTTCACGCTGTGAGTAAATCAGAGTTCTCCTCCATACCGCGTATGGCTGGGATTCCGAAAGGTGGTTTAAACCTAGGTTTAGCTAAACCTAGGTTTAAACCTAGGTTTAAACCAAAGTTGCGTTTCCCGTAGCTGGTTTAAGTTAAACCTGGGTCTAAAGCTGAGTACTAAAGTCGCAAAAGTCGGGTCTAACTTAAACCTGGCAAGGGGTAGGTTTAAGTCCAGGTTTAAGCAAGGATTCTCGAGTACTAATATACTATACACGAATCCGACGGGAGCTGTTTCTACTCCTCAACCGTGGGTGGCGCTGTTGCGTCCGCCATTGCCGGGGGCCATTTCGCGCTTGATTCAAGTTCACGTGCACGCTGTATGTTCACCTTTCATCTGTTTTAAGCTATTTTAATCCCGATTTGAATCAGGTTAATACTACAATTTTTTCATGATTAGGTCTACCTTATTTTGAGGAGCTGTGGTCGGAACATTTTTGAGCATTTTAGACCTACAATTATATTGATGCTCAACTTTAGGCCTGGTATGCTAGGCCTTGGGCCTGACTAGTCATTTATTTTTGGTTGGTAGGCCTACTCGGCATTGACACGGGTAGCCGACCCTAGCATAACTCGCCGGCTCTCACAACCGATATTGGCATGTTGGTAGTGTTATTTTAGACAAGGTTTAACTTCAAGTCAGGGATCTAGAGGTGGGATTCATTCATGATTTATCAATAAACGATCGAAGCATATACTCGGGCCCATGGCCTACAATAAAAAACGTAACACGTTTTGTGAGAGCAAAGCAGGGTTCGTATGGGTCATGGAATTTTGCTTTTTCATTTTCCAGGCCTGCAAAGTCATGGAATTCAGAAAATCTCTTGAAAGTCATGGAATTTCACAATTTGCTCCCCCCAAAAAGTTTCTCTGATTAATGATATTATTTTAAACCAAAAATGGTAATTAAATTAGCTTTTTCATTTAATACCCTTTTCCGTGTTTTTAAAATCCATTCCGATTGTTAGGCCTACTTTCTAAATCGTAAAGTAAAATCACGCATTTACCGGCCAGCACCTGCTGGGTAAATTATGCACAGAAATTATGCCACTTGCCCCCCCCCCCGGGAGATGATTTCCGACATCGTTTTCGTTCCGACTTTCGGATCATGCATGAATGCACATAATTTTTTTTATTTAATAGGCCAATAGTCCCTACCTAAAAGATGATTTCCGAAATAATACTTCTGACTTTCAGATGGTTCATGCACATTAATATTTGTTTATTAAGTAGACCTATCTAGGGCCTAACCATGCTAACTGCTAATACACATGCTATGTCGTCTGAAGGTATATGGGCAATTCCGTATGATAGAGAGCAAATTCCAAATGGTGAAAATAGTTAATATCTCCAAAACCACTGGTGCCACAATATTACAAATTTGGTATGAAATGATAAGAGTAGAACAATATCTTTAATTTGATGCGTATTGCAGTTATATTGAAATATGTTTACTACTCAGTACTGATTTTTTTCAAAAGACATGATTTTCTGCCCAAAATTTTGTTTTTGAAAATGTAAACATACATGTTACATTCCGTTACCGTGGAATTGCCCATTTAGTAAAACTAAATTTATTTAGCTCTAAATAGGCCTACAAGATGATTTCCGACATCGTTTTCTTTCCGACTTTCGGATCATGCATGCATGCACATTATAATTTTTTTTTATTTAATAGATAGAATGATCTCTGATATAGTTAACGTCCGACTTTCAGATGGTTCATGCACATTCACATTAATATTTTATTAACTATCTAACCACTACACGTACATGCTGTGTTGTCTGAAGGTATTTAGTTAACTATTTAGCTCTATTGGTGCAAAATAATAGGCCTAAGATGATTTCCGACATCGTTTTCGTTTCGACTTTCAGATCATGCACGCACTTTGTTTTTTTATTTAACATGTATAGACCTACAACATGATTTCCGAAATAATTTGTGACATGATCAAGGGGAATGAGTCGGATGTCGCTAATATTGTTTTTGAGATATTGGCAAAAACAATGTTTAAATTCTTTTGTTTTATCATTGTTTTTAGCCATTGATAAATTGCTCATTACTCGGTAACCACACTGAAAACTTAAACTAGTCAGGCAGTTGCTTGACTAACTTAAAGCTAGTCAAGCAGGTTAGTCCAGCCCGCCTGACCAACCTAACGTTAGTCAAGCCCGTATCTCAAGCTAGTCAAGCCTGCTGGACTAACTTGCAATTTTGATAAGCTAGTCAAGCCTGCTTGACTAACGTGTAATGCGGTGCTTGACTAGCTTACAATATCGATGGCTTGACTAACTTGAAGATACAAACCGGCTTGATTAGCTTTAGGTTAGTCAAGCCGGCTTGACTAGCTTTAGGTTAGTCAAGCCGGCTTGACTAACCTTAGGTTGGTCAAGCCAATGACTTTCGTAACTTTCATTTCGCAATACTAAATTGCGCAACCGCTTTGAACATGCATGTTCAACACATAGGAAATCGCTTTGAAATGACTGCCCCATTATCATGATTATACGTAGTTGTCTTGTTGTAGTTAAAAAATATTGTCGAATGGAAAGTTTAGGATTGCCAACCTGGCACTAGCATTATTGTTTAACAACATTATACTGTTTATATTTGTTTGAGCTTTCTGATGTTTTTTAATGTAATATATGGATATTTTGGGTATTCACAAGCGATTACAGAGTTTAAAATCTAAGGTAAATATACTAAACATGATAAGTACTAAAAATAAGTTTCACGAGTAGTAAGTTCCTCCGTGGTCTAGTGGTGAGTGTAGAGGGTTCGTAATCTCCAGGTCCGAGTTCAATTCGCAAAGAAGGTAAGTGGTCATAAATTTGCTGTAATCATGATAACCAGGTAAGAGGATTTTCTTCAAGTAATATATCAGTTTCAAAATGCAAAATTATGAGAATAAATCCCACCAGACAAGATAAAATTCCACATTTGTCTCTTTTTTTCATTTTTTTACCAGTAACGTGGTTTGCAGCACGCTAGTCAAGCAAGTTAGTCAAGCAGCTGCCTGACTAGCTTAGGACTGCTTGACTAACGTTAAGTTAGTCAAAATGGACACCATCTGGACTAACGTAAAGTTAGTCATAAACTAGTCGAGCGACTAACCTAAGCTAGTCAAGCAGGCTTGACTAGCGTCCAAGCTAGTCAGGCAAGTTAGTCAAGCCTGCTCGACTAACGTCAAAGTTAGTCAAGCACGTTAGTCAAGCAGGCTTGACTAGCCTTACGTTAGTCAAGATGGGCACCGTCTGGACTAACTTTACGTTAGTCAAGCTGACCAATATAAGTTTTCAGTGCAGACGTCCGATTTTGATGGAGTTTGCATGAAAATGTAGCATTAATTTGTAAACAGCTAGAAAATGATGCAAAAAACTTCTAATTGAAAATTGCCGACAAGTGACTCATCCCCCCTGATGATGTCACATTTACTTCATCAGACTTTCAGATGGTTCATGCACATACTTTTTATTAATTATCTAACCCGGGCTATTCAAGAAATCATCTTGAATACCTGTCCTCCATCCTTCACACCCGTCATTCTGGGTACTCTTTGCGCTCTACTGCTGCCACTTGTCTTTCCATTCCAAGATCCCACAAAGCTCCACAAGTTGGCTGGTGACAGAGCATTTTCCATCATTGCCCCTGTTCTATGGAATGGCTTGCCTTCCCACATTCGTGACTCTCACAATGTCCAAACTTTCAAAAAGAACCTAAAAACTCACCTCTTCACCTAATGTTTCCTCCCTCTTGCATTTTTCCTTTTCCATAGCGCTTTGTTTCTTCATATTTTAAAAAGCGCTCTCTAAATCTGTGTATTATTATATTATGTAACTGCTACACATACTTTTCGTCTAAAGGTATTTAGTTAGCTCTATATTGGTGCAAAGTAATAGGCCTGCAAGATAATTTCCGACATTAATATTAACCATGCATAGACAACTGGTATACATGTACATATCCAGTAGAGGTTTCTAATAAACATTAACACTAGGTCTTTTCTTTTTTCTTTTTTTGTTGTTGAAAACATGCCCTAACAAAACCCGATGTTAGGCCTAAAGCTTCTGGTGGGTGGTCCACCTGATCAATGAATTGTTAGTTTATGCATAGGTCATGTAATAAAGCCAGTGCAAAAGTTTTAAAAATGCTTCGTGCATAGTTGAATATGGGAACGTGGACATTTTAAAGTGTTGTAACTTGAAAATGGAGCTTCTTTGAAAATTGTTTGAAAAAAATAAATGCCAATTGCTATTGTCATTTTTGATTTTTTCAATGTGAAGGTGGTTGAATTAAAGCATATTTTATGGTTAGGGTTTTGAAGTACACAAATAGTACAATTGTATGAAAATGGTTGGTGCATTAGGCCTATATACCAGAGAAAGTCATGGAATTTTTAATTAAAGTCATGGGAAGTCATGGATTTTTTTGCTCATGAAGTGTAAGAACCCTGCAAAGATTTGTGCCGTCCGGACTTTTTCAAAAATCAGTGAGGGAGTCCCTTATTATTTGTTATTTATATGTTGTTTTTTACCATCCATTTCTGTGTAAAATTGCAATTGCAAAGGCTTTGGCAACACATCATAAAAACGGGGAGGTCCCTAATATTTTTTGTTATTTCCCCAAAGCCCTAGGCCTACCCCTAGCTTGAAGAGAGTGTTTGCAATACATGTTTATGGTAAGCAAGAACTTCTAAACATGTCTTTTTATTGCAACAATTTTAGAAACAAAGAAAGGGACCAAAGAAGAAAATAACAAAAATATTTGAAAATCTTAAAAAATCGGGCGGGGACGTTATTTATTTTCAATCGGCCTCATCGGGAAGTAGGCCTACCGCATCGGACTTTCAATTCGTCGCCGAAGAAAATCGTCAGTCAAAGACCGATGATTTTCTTGTTCTTTTGTCGCTTCTTATTAAAAGCATTCATCATTTGCATTTTTTTAAGTTTAAAACTCTACTTCTGATGAAAATTTTGCGATATTTTATTCCACTTAAAAGTTAAAACTATTTTCAATACACCTGTAGGCCTATCCGGTTCTTTAAGCGACCGATGCTTTTTAACACTTTTCATACGGATGAAATAAGCTTTTGTTTACAATATTTAGGCCTACGCTACGGCGAAAAAAGATGCACAAATTCACTTTTTTTGACAACTTAAATTACCTTGAAATTCTAGTTTTGGCCAGTCTCGAACATCATCTGCCTAAGCAGCCATGGCAATTTGATGATGGTGACAGTGAAGTGAACTTAGAGAAGCATATCCAAAGTATTGTTGTTGTTTGCCTATGCTATGCTGCACAAATGGCCCCGTAATGGCCCCCGTAATGGCGGCGATGTAAGAGGGCGCCCTTTCGAGAGTGCGCGGTCGGATTCGTCTATAGGATAAGCCACTCGTTTGCGCAAATGAAGTCAGTCACACAGCCAATGCACGATCATGCATGTGATGGCATTGCTGTACCCCTGTACGTGTAGGAGTGTATTTTCTGTGGAAGAGTTGAGGCATGTTTACGTCATCGTTTCAAAAAAATCAAATGGCGAAAAACGGCGAACAATTGGTCGTTTCTTTCCATTACTATCATATTGTGAAAAACCAAGTAGCTAAGGAGTTACCTCAATATGATAGGAAAATATTATAACCGATGACCCCATGATGAGACTGGCTAAATAAGCTGTATTTTTGCCGGAAAGGGTCCGAATAATTGGCAGTCGATGGGCGCCATCTTGGAAAAATAGCTCGAAATAGACTTCCTCGACAGTCGTTCAAGATTGAGGAGATTTTAGCCTGACGATGTTAGACTTGATCAAGACGGACTGTCGTTTGTAACGTAGCGGTCTAAATGTGCATATTTCATACATAAAATTAGCTCGAAATTCAATAAAACAAGTAAAATATGGACCTAATGTTCTCTCTACTAACATAAAATTTGATGAAAGGGGTATTTCTTTTTAAAAACAAATAAACATACGTTCAAATTGCGTTACAATCGTACCTGTACTTGCCGGTCTGGAAGTAAGACTATTGCTGCACTTGGATTCCCCAGCAACCGTCAATCAAATACAGGATAAGTCCTTTTGACCAATAAAGCAGTAACGCGCATCATAGCCATTCACAAGTACGTAAGTTTTAGGCTGTGCACTTGGATGCATAGCAACCGGCATAGCAACCGTCACTCAAACTGCCGGCGAAGTGACTTCATTTTTTATACAGGGATTGAATACGAGTGTCACAGCCCTGGTTTAAGTGCATTTGTCTGCATGCCAACCACGGAGACGGGCTTGTTACGGAACGGACCACTGCACTTCGCGGTATTTGCAACTGGAAAAATGTGCCACAGAACCAATTTTTGGAAGTCATAATAAAAGGATTATGTTCCATAATGAATAGAGAAGAGTTGTGAGAATTGTAACCAGAGTTTAAAAGCGGAGGTGATCGGCCAAGCTTGTACACAGCTGCAATCATGGACACGGCAGTGACAGTGCAATACACGGCAGTGACAGTCATACCGATACCCGGTACTCACGGCACAGTGCAATAGCATATAGGGCCGCATCATGACAGTGAAGGTAAGAAACGTCTCGGCTTGTTCGTGAATCGTTACATATTAATACTGTTTTACCACTTAAAAGCCCCTATATATGTCAATCTTCACTCATTGTTAGTGACGATTTTAGGCTGTGGTATTGTTTTAGTCAAGCTTAGGAATCGATTAGGTTAGGCTTAACAAATTACATGTAAATACCGTGTACATGAGAATAGCCTAGCCGAGGCTTTGTGGATTTTTATCAGCAAACGAAGCTCGGACAAAGCTTTTTCAATGTTCCCTTATTTATCGAAGTCTGGGTTTTTTTTTCCAATGAGTTCCAGCTTGAAATGAAGCAGCTTGAAATGAAGATGTAAGGACTCGGGAGTTACTCACGATAGAGTGATTTAGGCCTACCCACAGAATTAAATGTGGGCCTACCCCATCAGGCGGCCCTGGCCTGGTCATGATGGTCATAGCTAGCTAGCCTAGGGCTTAGGCTATCATGGGCTGTAGCCATGGTAGCCTAGGCAAAAACTATATCAGTACCGGTACCCACTGGACAGATATTTTCCGTAGGCCTATGTTCTTCAAGATGTAGGATTTTGTCTATGTAAATAATAGGCCAGGCTTCAAGTTCAGGCTTGGTAGTGGAACATCCTAGGCCCTAGCCTTAATACCGGTCTGTACCATTTATAGGGGCATATGGCATAATTATGTGATGACATGCCCTACATATAGGCTCTAGGCTGGCTAGGCCTGGACTCAGGCTGTTCCAGGCTTATTATTGAACTTGAAGCTCCGCCTAATTAATTATTTTAATATGAAATCTACCGTTTGTTTAATATTTTGTCTGACTCGTGTTAGGGCATTTATCAGGTCCTCGTGGTATAACTGGCATTAATTACATCTAGTGTCAGTTTTACGACAATGCGTAAAACCTATTATGAACCGGAATTTTAATCGTTTAACAGTTATCGTTTAACCATGTTATATTGACCTAACCTACATTTTATGTAACAATGTAAACACGAACAATTTCGCGGAAAAACACAATTCAAAGGGAATGGAAGAATAGAATAAAAATTGCATTCATTTAAAAAGATACAGACAATTGGTCAGGGACATGGCTTAAATTCGTTTGTTATTTTTGGTTTATCAAAAATAACATTAAATGTTTTGCCATAGGTGGAATTGAATGACATTTTACAAAGATAAAAAGATTAACATTTTAGAATATTCAAAATACATCCAAATAAATTAAGAATTATTCACAATTGCACTTCATTATACACAAATGCAATACCAAACATAAAAACAGGTTTTCTTTTAAGATATTGCCCTTAATACACTTTAAAGCAAACAAAATAGGCTGATATTAAAAACACAATTTTCATATAAATTATTATGATGATTAAATTTACATAAAGTGACGTCTGGTTAAGAAGACGACTGCACTTGAATCGTTTATTTTGTCGCATTAAAATTGTTGTACAGGGAACCAGGCATAGAATTTGTC
This sequence comes from Amphiura filiformis, assembly GCF_039555335.1. Lineage (NCBI taxonomy): Eukaryota > Metazoa > Echinodermata > Ophiuroidea > Amphilepidida > Amphiuridae > Amphiura > Amphiura filiformis. Next base: position 7,772 of record NW_027305928.1, on the reverse strand, counting down.
AGAACTGCCGCTATTTTATCAAAAGAAATGCATTTGTTTGTTTGAAGGGTTTCCCAAGTCTTGATCTGCAGCGCATTCAATGTATCATCATGAAGTAGCTTTGTTTTTCTATGAAAGATGCAACGATAATACAGGGTACATGACTAAACAGAACAAAATAACGCATACAATAAAACTTATTTTGTTGTTGAAAACAATTATTATAGGGGTGAAAAACAAATTAAAAAAATATTGTACATTTTGATTTTGATAGCTTATTATTGCCATTTTGAATTTAACAAAGAAAAGGGAAAAGTAACACATTAATTTCAGCTCTTCTAACATTCATTTATTGTGCCTTAAACGTACATTTCAATGGACGAGCATACACCTCCTTTTTGGTATTTGTTTATTGTGTCCGTGTACCGCCTTATTTTTTTCATAGACGGGAGCTTATATGATGGTTAAGCGTGTTAACTGATCGAAATTACTTGGTTGGAAAATGAAAATATCCACTCAGTAAAAACAATATCGAATGTTTTTTACTTATTTTCTTTTCATAATCTTTATTACAAGTGCCATTAAAACAGTTCAGAATAAATCTGATATTCAGATCTATAAATATTATTCAAATAATTTAATATATATTCCATTTGAACGCGTGGTCGTTGCACTGCGATTCCTTGCTGTACGTGTCTCTGGGTAAACACGAGTTTTCCCCATTCACAACAAAAACTTTCCCTAGATAGAATAGTCCTTAAAGGCATTTAAAACAAAAACAAAATAACAACTGCGATATAAGCGATCAGCTATAATATTTAACTATTCAAATTCAACATAGACACTTTCCTCAGGGGCTGTTAAGGAAATTGTTTCACTGTTCGATAGGTGTTTTTCAACAAATCATGTTATCTCATGTCATCTCATTTACAATACCCTATATCAATTTTTAATCTTTAGAATAATTTGAAAACATCTCTGTCTTATGACAAATTGGAATGAAAACCGAATCCTTGAAGGGACAATGCTGTTAAACTATGTGCTTCGAGCGATTGCATAGCTTTAATTGAGGTGGGATGAACCTTGTTGATTAAGCATGCTGAACAATACACAAGATATATAAATGTATGAATGCGATACCGGTATGTTGAAGCTCGATTTATTAGGCATGTTTTTTCCAAGAGCATCCCAAAACAAAACGCTTTACACGCAGCGCAGACTTCAAAGGTTTGATACTTTTAGGTCATGTTCAATTTGCATAACCAAGGGCAAAATTAACAGGATTTTTAGATATGTTTCACCGCGTTAATCGTTCAGAAGAGTGAGTCAATTCGGCTTTTGTTTCATTTTAGTCATGCACCCTGTACTAGTAAAGTCCAACCCCAATCAACAAGGTGTCAATTTCAGTTACGTCGCATGTGTGAAATCACCTTCTCTCTTAATTTCCACTGTTGAAACTCTGCTTGTCTAATCCGTATAATATAAAAATATCCGTGACATCATTGATCAAGCACAGTGCGTGATTTCTTCACGCTGTGAGTAAATCAGAGTTCTCCTCCATACCGCGTATATCTTTAATCTTGGCACTTGGCAGATTGGTTATGTGAAAATGTATATAGCGACGACCTTCGTCACGAATTGAGATTCGTTTGATACACGATTATTGGCCCAGTCGGGTTTTGACATTAATGTTCTACACGAATTCAAGATTGTTTGACCTTTTTATTCTCAAAGTAACTATATTTGTGTGTTTACACCAATTTCCTATTTACTTTTATTCTTTTGTATATGATAAAAGAGCCGTATGTGTTTTATTAAGGTAATACACTATTTTAAAGTGTTGCGATTTGGTAGTTCACAACATCTTGCGAATGGTAGTGAGCTTTTGCAAAAATTGCATTGCTCATTTCCTTGGGAGCGTGTAGAAGAATTCAAATATCACAGAAATATTTTGTAGGTCCTGTGGTTCTTGAGTTATGTTGTAAAGAGGGCTGAAACAACAACACTTTTGTAAAATGTACATAACTTATTAACAACAATAAATTAAGCAAGTTCAAAGTATATGATTTGTATAATGAACTTTTGCAAAACATCAAAGTGTCATTTTTCAATAATATATGGATTTAGACAATAAAAAATCGATTTTTTGGCTGCTTCGACCAACAATACCGCGTCTACCCTTAAGGCAGCCTGTTCAGAATAAGAAACAAGTTCAAATCTGCTTGATGGATTTTACACTGAAGACAAGTGAGAAGCACATCATGGCTGAGACGATTGATATTAATTGTATTTGTAAGAACTATTTTCCTTTATAATATATTTGTCAAAGTTAGTAGTAGAATTCATTAATCAGTATTTAGTCATTAAGCCATTATAAATTTGTAAGAAATATTGGTAAACAAGGTGATTTTATTCTTTCAAAAGTTAAAAGTAGTACACTTTTTTAATAAAAAATACCGATACAGCGGTTTGCATTATTTCAAAATGAGAAGAAAGAAATCATATAATGTCGATATATGACGCATGCCTCTTTATAAAATGATTCATAGTGTCTTGTTTCCATCTATGCTGTAACCTAAATGCGTAAGTAATAATGATATTATCTTTTAACATTTTGGCAATCTTTGTTGTTTTCTTAACACAAATCAACCACTATCGCATGCCTTTTTTTATTTAAGTGCAATACCTCAATAGTTATAAATACTATTAGATCGCATTACATTACAACATACACCTTAATTCAAAATTCACACATTGCGTTTTCCCTTGGGTGTATGGAAGTAGGTTTGTTGATTTCTTACTTTTGGATTAATGAACTATTGAAATGACAGACTATCTAGTTATATTCAGAGCATTTCGTAAGTTCCAAGTTGGGTATGTCACATAGCTTACTTATTTCAATTGATAATGGCAAGCATATCAAACATTACGCTTGAAAAATGAACATATTGGTTTTGCGCAACACAGAAAAATTGTAATTTACAAACAAAAGATTTGCTTTAAAAGAAAAAAGAAAAAAATAGCAAAAATTGTAGAGACACGACATTACTTTTCAAACCCCATCATTATCCCTTAATGCTAATTCGAGTGATAACGCCTTTTTTTCAAGAATAATCTAATTTAACTTGAAATAGCAGCAAGTTTAATATTAAAGAAGAAGATGGAGCTACTTGATAACTATCTCTAATACAATGTTGCAGATACGCTTGACGTTTCAAGACTGGTAAGTAAGTAATTATTCAATTTTTAAATTACCAAGTAGCTTCATTATTTTCATACACCAGGAATTTCGATTGTATCAACAATGTAAGTATATCCTTAAGAAAGGTTATTTCAAGATATCAGAGCCACTTTAAATATATTAGTAAGTCTTTTTTCTATTGAATGCCGAATTACTGAAATACTACAATATTGGTCGTTTAAACATGGAGCTCTTTCGGGAAGATTTGTTATAGCAATTACGATAATAATTCAAACTTTGTCTAATTTTAATTGGACCACGGTTAGGGAGAAATTGACGCCAAATAATCTGCAAAATCAGCTTAATTTCAGCCTATTTTAGTCAATATTAGCCTCTCGCTAAACATTACAACTAAGCCAAAAGTAAAAAACACAACACCCCCAAAAAACCCACGTTTTCCGTTCAAAATCGGCTTTAATAATTTTGAAGTCGTTGTGGGTAGCACGAGGGAATAACTTTTCGAACAGCATGCCAAAACATGCTTTGCCCCTCTCAGCCTGCCAAAATTGCTTGCCCCACTCTCGGCCAAAATATCATAAAATGATCTACACAATAACGAAAGCGTAGTAAGGAGGACATTTTGCATATTTCAATGTTTCTATCCTGTTTTCCTAAGCCTTTGTTTTGAAGTGTTTCATGCCCTCTCCTCTCGACCTGCCAAAATTATTATTGGTCGCCTCCACCGTTGGGCTTGTCAAAAGATCTCCACGCTTCAATTTTATCCTCCCCAGTGCTCATAATTTTTGCACAGCCTTTTATAAGTATGCTATATACGAGGGTCGGTCAGTATGTAATGAGAAATGACTTTCAGAATGGCGCCGGCGGCCGCCATCTTGGATTTCTGGGTAAAAATGAGGTCGTAATGTCAAATTTGAAATCCTTGTGGTCGACTTATCCGAAAAAGTGTCTTTGTACACGAATTTAGGTCCTCTGGTTCAAAACTAAATTTTTCAAGATTTTTCAAACCTTACTAGCCAGAGAATGGTCACAGAATTGAGGTTTTTTCTATTTAGTATGTAGAGATTTGGACGCTAACATCCAAATCGAGGGCGAGAAGAGTTTGAACCCTTTGATATAGACTCGCCTTCAATGTACAGAATTCCATTGTGTTGTTGCCAAATATTTTGCTTCAAGAAATGAAAGGGGTTTTTTACACTGCTTATCTAACTCCAGTATAATCAAGCATTAATTACATCTAGTGTCAGTTTTACGACAATGAGTAAAACCTATTATGAACCGGAATTTTAATCGTTTTACAGTTATCATTTTTAAGAACCATGTTATATTGACCTAACCTACATTTTATGTAACAATGTAAACACGAACAATTTCGCGGAAAAACACAATTCAAAGGGAATGGAAGAATAGAATAAAAATTGCATTCATTTAAAAAGAAACAGACAATTGGTCAGGGACATGGTTTAAATTCGTTTGTTATTTTTGGTTTATCAAAAATAACATTAAATGTTTTGCCATAGGTGGAATTTAATGACATTTTACAAAAATAAAAAGATTAACATTTTTAAAATATTCAGAATACATCCAAATAAATTAATAATTATTCACAATTGCACTTCATTATACACAAATGCAATACCAAACATAAAAACACGTTTTCTTTTCAATATTGCACTTAAAAACACTGTAAAACAAAGAAAATAAACTGAACTATTGATATTAACAACACAATTCTCATATAAATTATTATGATGGTTAATTTTACATGAAGTGACTTCGCGTAAAGAAGTGGGTTATATTGCACTGAATTGTTTTTTGAGGCATTCCTGTGTTGCATTAGAATTGTTGTACAGGTACAGGTAACCAGGTAGAGCATTTGTCAGAATTGCTTGCTTTTTTATCAAAGAAATGTAGTTGTTTTTTGAAAGGGTTTCCCAAGTCCTCATCTGCAGCGCATTCAATGTATCATCACAATGTAGCTTGTTTCTATCAAAGATGCAACGGCAAACCCGTTTCTAGATTTGTTCAACCTGTGATACCGGTTTTCGAGTGAATTACAATGTGATTATGGTCAACATAATAGATTTCAGAAAGATGCATTAGTGTACATTTTTTATTCATGTATGAAAACCTAAAGAAAAATCCATTACTCATGTTTTCAATTTTATTCGACTGCAGAGAAGGCGGCTGCAAAGGTTTCGCTTAGACTCTCCTTCAATAGAAAAACCAGGCTTCCTATTAAATTAACCCTTGGTTTTACGGGGTTGAAATGTGTTCTTACCAAAGCTCACAATACACACGGTACCGTCAATACAAGTGTTTTTTTCACACTTCCTAACTGCAGTATAATTGACCCTTAATTACATTTGGTGTCAGTTTAACGACGATGAATAAAACAGATTGTAATCCGCAATTTAATCATTTTACCGTTTTCATTTTTATTCATTTATTGACAAGTAACATGTCTATGTGGACCTAACCTACATTTCGTGTAACACTATAAACAAGAACGATTTCGAGCAAAACCCAAGTTAAAGGAGATGTAATAATGGAACAACTCTGCATTCATATGATAAGATACATGCATTTATTGGCCAGTAATAACTACACAATATGAAGATATTCCCCACACGGCTATGATTTAAATTTGTTTATTTGCGTAATTCGAGAAACCAATAAATATTACAACTTGAAATTTCAGATTTTTTTTTTCTTTTCGTGATTGCTGTATTTTTCAAGCAGGAAAATTAATTTCAATCTTTATAAAACTGTCTAATAGCACAGATGTGTCCCTATGTGTAAGTTATCATGATTATGAAGCCGGACTGTCTTACAAAACGAAACAACAAATATTTTTGGGGGAAGTTGCAGCAAGCAAAAAAATTCTTTATGCCTAAAGCGGCTGTGCAATATCTTTCCGAGGTGGGTGGAATTCAGTAAATGGTGGTTCTCACACTTTGTACTTGTTCACGTTAGAACGCATTCTCTGTTTCACAAAACAAATTTTACAAACATTAAAGACTAACTATCTAACTTTGAGGCACAATATCAACATAAATGAACAAAAAAAATACTGGCCTTCTATGGCAATTCCAGACGAATTTAAGCATTTTACTTCCGCAAATAAAACTTTGTTAGGTAGACATGAAATGCAGTATATCTAATTTGTGACTGTTCTTCTTCTCAACAATGTGCTGCTCACTTTTCTTCATTAAATCCCTTTATACCAAAATTGAATTTATTTCTGAGCAGGGCGAATTAATAAAATAATACGGGTCTTTTATCATGTTTATATACATTAGAATAGAAGGAAATTGGTATAAACACCCAAATATCTTTACTGAGTAAAAATGTCAAACAATCCTGAATTCGCGTAGAGCATTAATGTCAAAAGCCGCCTGGGCCAATAAAATGTTATATATCTTGTATTAAACGAATCTCAATACGGGACACGGGTCGCTATATGCATGTTCACATAAACGTAATCTACCATGATTAAAGATATTCGATATAGAAGATTCACGCACTGTGCTGGTTCCCGATGTCACGAATATCTTTATAATACACGGATTAGACGTAGCGGTGCTGATTTCACACGAGCGACGTAACTGGAAGTGATACATACAGGGTGTCCCAAAAAAAAGAGGCCCCTCATTGTGCCCTCTTTTTCTCCTATTTTTGAAGAGTTGATTAAATATATTTTGGTATGTAAAGAAACCTTTAATCGTTAGCTTTAATAAACCAAAACAATTATTTCAATCGGCTCACAACTTTTGAAGATATGCCCTTTTGAATAAAAAGTACCCGTTTTTCACTCTGTCCACGGATAGCAAACAGAGTGGTTGGGATGGCTCATGATGTGGAGTGGCCTGCACGATCACCAGACTTTTTTTCCTTTGTGGCAAAATATAAGATCTTCGCAAACGTATTACTGAATGCATTCGCAAGTATCCAGCGCAAAAGTATGGTACACAACGCAAGTGATGCAATGAAGACCAGGGCTGAAACCTGTATTCGCGCCAAGGAGGCAACCAGGTAGAGGGCAGAGTAGCACAGTAAACTCAGTTCAGAAGAACCAAAGATAAACCAAACAGCCTTTTAGGGAAAAAGAGAAATGACTAATGAAAAAAGAAATCAAGAAACAACAAAGTAAGAAAGTAAGAAACATTATAAAACAAAAAAGCATAAATAACCAAGAAAAAATAAGTACTTGCAAGTAAAGCAAAAGACGTCCCATTCGGCATCCATTTTACCCACAAATTAATGACACTATTAACAAAATCCATTGCCCATAAACCCACCGGTAAAGCCCAATCCATAAATAAAGTTATTTTATAAAGTTATCATTGAGGAATGTTTGATATTCATGCATGGTATGTGTACTCCTTTTCAATCTTTGAAGTAGCCAAACCTTCTCCGTGGACAGAGTGAAAAACGGGTACATCTCTTTAAAAGAGCATATCTTTAAAAGTTATGAACCGATTGATAAAATTGTTTTAGTTTATTAAAGCTAACGACTCAAGGTTTTTTTACATACCAAAATATATTTGATTAAGTTTTCAAAAATAGGAGAAAAAAGAGGGCGCAAAGAGGG
>NW_027305927.1:0-18070 GCF_039555335.1 Amphiura filiformis | reverse complement strand
GACATTTTGAATGTGTTTTTATTGTAAATATATCAGTCCAAATTCAAATTTAACCATACACGTTTATGCAGTGGTCCCGGGCAGTGGTGTCATGTTCACTCACACAGCTGCTAACCGCAATTTGACCCCAGTGGCGTGCTGGGAAGTGCTTAAATCATCCTCTGTGAGGGGAGTAACAATATCAAACCAAAGTGAAGTTCAGCACAAGGGAATCATAAATTCATGGATATCGCAAAATCCTTTAATTTCTTGGTGTCAAACTTAGGGACGCACCATTAGATATCAAGGGGGGCTGGGTAGTTGGGGTCGTGACAAATTTTTTTTTTTTTAGCACCTCGGTGAAGCAAAAAATTTTTTTTTTAGCCCCTTGATGAAGCAAATTTTTTTTTTCAACACCTCGGAGAGGCAAATTTTTTTTTTTTTTGCACTCGTAAAGTCCTATCATTTTCAACAATTTGTTTGTCGAGTTGTAAAAATTTGTCCATATTTTTAATCATTTTTACGTTTTGTAGCAACTAAATTTTGAGTGCCACAAAAAACATCATTATTTTTATATGTAAAAATTTTCTTGACGTATAATGAACCTCTTTTGGCGAGAAATATTTTGGCATATTAAAGCTAAACTGGTGAAATACGGTACAAATGTGGAATAAATGCGCGCATCGTGCGAAAAAATAGGTGGTTTTAAGGTTAATTTTGTCAGAAACCCACATACAGGCGTCAACTTTGGGGATGATTGTATGGACCACCCCTAGCAAATATTGGGGGATTTATCCCCTGGGATCTACGCCTATGTTCTCAATCAGTCATGTGGCACATATTTCTATAATAATTTTGACAATGGGGTGGAATTTGGTGAAAAACTGTGAAGTAGAATGAATCAAGTGTTTTCATTCACAGACCCGGCTCACATAATAACTTTTCACAAACAAATGCGCACAAAATACGTACTCAGTTTGAAGCTAAAATAAATATTCTTGATGAAGAAAGGATTAAATTCGCGCGAAGCGCGAAAATTTTTGCAATATAAAAGCTATATGAGGTTAATTTTTCTTCACTATTCTGTGACAAATTTTTTTTCACCCTTGACATCAAATCTTTTTTTTTCTGGTCCGAGGTGGATCAAATTTTTTTTTTTTTAGTCTGAAGTGGAGCAAATTTTTTTTTTTTGCTCAGATGGTGCGACAAAATTTTTTTTTCAAAAAACTACCCAGCCCCCCCCTTGGTATCTAATGGTGCGTCCCTTAGGGATTGGAAGCCTCAAGAGAGTTCACACGGTGGAAGATTTTTGCTCAAGAACCACACTGCTTAAAGCTAATATTAGCCCTTTGTGTTGACATTAGGCGTAGGAGCCTGACCTAGCGTTACGATTGGCATACCCATGAATCCCGGGTCCGGCAATTACTGCCCTTTTGTTAAGAGGCAACATAATTTCCTTTCATACTGAAATCTATTTACCAAACTAAACGAAGCATGTGATAACTAAATCTACCACAACTAATAGTTATGCACAATAAGCACAGCTTCAATATACACGTTCCAGTTACAGAGTCACTGGGTCGTATCAATGCTCTACTGGGCGTGCGCAACAGCAACGGTGACCGACTGCTTTCAATGCACAGGCGATGATGAAGGTCGCATCATGGAATAAAGAATAGAGCACGAAGTGCGATGGAATTGCAACTCCGATCGTCGATGTGAGGTCAGCGATCGCCACGCTTGCAACATGTGGACGTAGATGGCAGCAGCATTTTTCTTTAATTAGCATATTCGTGACGCCATGTTAACGTAAGTCTCCACAGCACTACGCATATTTTTTTAGGTAGCTTTTAGTACTATCGTGGTGGCAGCAGCATTTTTCTTCACTTTTCTAAAATGGCGGCGCCCAGGGTTTAATGACAAATTCTTCAATTTATCAATATTTCATGAAAATTTACCAAACAAACGGATACAGTAATGACAGTTAATATTTAAAGTACATGTATAAATGGTCACAGTTATAAAAGAAAGAATATAAGAAACATAAACAAATGAATTGTAGCAATATTCAATATTAATGGCAGCGGCCGTGACTTATCAATGGCGCTGGCGGGTAATACACGGGGGAAGCCGACGGTGTCGCCACCTTTTTGCATTGCGCTGGTATACGAGTTGCAACGGCCTGGTCGCATGTGTTTTACTCGTGATCAGATGGTTTACAGATCAATATTTTGATATTTTACCTACTAAAATGGATCAATTGAATATAAATATAAATTAATTCGTACGGTTAAATATAAATGGTATTTTATTCCTGGAAAGACAGAGGTTCAGCTTGATAAATAGTTATTGGATAAAAATGGCAAACAAAAAATACAGGTAGGTCTATAATTATTTTTAATGATTTTCTTCTTCTTTTTTTTTTTTTTTTGGGGGGCTTTGTCCGATTTTCTTTGGAAATGATGGGAAAAATATACTGAGGGGGATCTCAGATTTAAAAAAAATATAGGGGATATAAAATTATGAAGGGACTTGCGACCTATACAATCAAAATTTTCGAGCGCTATGCGCGCATTATTTTTCCTAGACGTCACCGATTGATCAATATTTGTTCCAGCATTCAAGTCATCCGCGCCTTACACGCAAATACCACACCGGCGTGCTAGATAAACTTTGCGTGCCGCTATGCGTCCTGCGCGAGATTGCCAGCTCGCAGTACGCGTTAAAGTCGTAACGCCATAAAAAGTAGACACAATTATAAAACAAAATCAAGATTTATTTTCAAATAGCATCTCGGTTTTTCCGTATCTTTTGTATTTTGAAGTATCTAAAGAAGTCTCCGAAACAAAGGTAAAGAGTAAACAGTTCCCACAATTATTTTGTGGAAGCTGGAGTGAAAGATGACAAAACTTGGAAGAAAATATACAGTGTTTTTACATCACGGGCACCTGGGGAACGCACGTGATGTTTGTTTACATCTAAGACCCCAATATCGATTAAATGACGTCACGGGAAAAAGATCTATAACATGTGCGCTAAAATGATATACTATTAATATAATATGTGATTGGACACGGCGAATCAGCCGTAAATTCGGCCCCCGGTCAATTTTGTTTTATTTCGTATTTAGAAAATATATATCGTAAGCTTTAAAATGGTATATCATTTGACTTCAAATGATATCCAGAAGCGTGGTTATGGTTTGTTGAACTTTTTTCCTGCAACAAAATTGTACCTTTTTCGGTTCTACGTGTGACTCTTTTTCCACATTTCTGGTAATAAATATCAAACAGACATAATTGGAGGTCATTGCAAATCATCCCCAAGTCAACGAGGTTCAGGAATGTCCTCTCATTGTCAATTGATGGTTATGCATACCTACAAAATGCAATGCTTTGTTATCTACCACTTGAACAGGATTTAGCCAAAGCAAACAAAGACACGAACTATTCTATAGAAATAGGTAGAAGCTTATTATCCTCTTTAGCAATAGGATTATTGATTGGTTCAAACGGTGGTTGATCAGACACTTGTCGCAACGAATTGAGATACCTATGAATACGACCATCACATACATTTTACACTTGATCTCAGAATGCAGTTTGCCGAGTTTACGGCTCATTCGACGTGTCCGCTCACATATGTAATTACTAGCGGGACACCTATAAGCCCTCCCTTCAAGATGTGTGCCCCCGCATAGCATTACAAACCCCTGTGAATGAGCCCTCCTTTGAGATTGTGGCCCAGATAGCATTACAAACCCCTGTCAATGTCCCCCCTTCGATTTGTGCCCCAAGCATAGCATTAAAAACCTCTGTGAATGTGTCCTCCCTTCAAGATTTGTGCCCCGCATAGCACTGCTAACCTCTGTGAATGTGCCCTCCCTTTAAGATTTGTGCCCCGTATAGCATTACAAACCCCTGTCAATGTTCCCCTTCCAGATATTTGCCCCCGCATAGCATTACCAACCTCTGTGAATGTGCCCTCCCTTCATTATTTGTACCCCCGTTTAGCATTACCAACCTCTGTGAATGTGCCCTCCCTTCAAGATTTGTGCCCCGCATAGCATTGCTAACCTCTGTGAATGTGCATAACATTACAAACCTCTGTGAATCTTGAAGGGAGGCCATATTCACAGAGGTTGTGATGCTATACGGGGGAACAAATCTTGAAGGGAGGGCACATTCACAGAGGTCTATAATGCTATACGGGAGCACAAATCTTGAAGGGAGGGCACATTCACAGAGGTTTGTAATGCTTTAGGGGGCACAAATCTTGAAGGGAGGGCACATTCACAGAGGTTAGCAATGCTATGCGGGGCACAAATCTTGAAGGGAGGGCACATTCACAGAGGTTTGCACTTTGTTATGGTATACGGGGCACAAATCTTGACTGGAGGGCACATTCACTAAGGTTTCTTATGCTATACGAGGGCACAAATCTTGAAGGGAGGGCACATTTACAGAGGTCTGTAATGCTCTACGGGGGCACAAATCTTGAAGAGAGGGCAAATTCGCATAGGCTTGTAATGCTATGCGGGGGCACACATCTTGAAGGGAGGGCACATTCACAAAGGTTTGCACTTTGTAATGGTATACGGGTGCACACATCTGGAAGGGATGGCACATTCACCGAGGTTTGACTTTGTTATGGTATACGGGGGCACAAATCTTGAAGGGAGGGCACATTTACAGAGGTCTGGAATGCTATACGGGGGCACAAATCTTAAAGGGAGGACACATTCACATATGTTTGTAATGCTATACGGCGGCACAAATCTTGAAGGGAGGGCACATTCACAGAGGTCTATTATGCTATACGGGGGAAGCAAATCTTAAAAGGAAGGGCACATTCACATAGGTTTGTAATGCTATGGCGCGGCACAAATCTTGAAGGGAGGGCAGATTCATAGGGGTTTGTAAAGCTATAAAAAAAAAAAAATCTTGAAGGGAGTGCAGATTCACAGGGTTAAGTTCATAATGCTATACGGGGGCACAAATCTTGAAGTGAGGGCACATTCGCATTGGTTTGTAATGCTATACGGGGCACAAATCTTGGAAGGAGGGCACATTTACATAGGTTTGTAATGCTATGCGGGGGCACAAATCTTGAAAGGAGGGCACATTCACTTAGGTCTGTAATGCTATGCGGGGGCACAAATCTTGAAAGGAGGGCACATTCACTTAGGTCTGTAATGCTATGCGGGGGCACAAATCGTGAAAGGAGGGCACATTCACAGAGGTCTGTGTCGCTATACGGGGGCACAAATCTTGAGAAAGGGCACATTCACATAGGTTTGTAATGCTATGCGGCGGCACAAATCTTGAAGAGAGGGCACATTCACAGAGATTTGTAAAGCTATACGGGGGCAAAAATCTTGAAAGGACGGCATTCACAGAGGTCAGTAAGGCCAAAAAAAAAAAAGTTGTTTGCTTGCCCTCAACCGACCGACCCTAATTTTGGAAATCAGAAAAAAGTTTTTTTTTCTATTTACTGTACAAAAGAATACCGACCCTAATTTTGGAAATTCCTGAAAAAGTTTTTTTTTCTTTTCAAATTTTTGCATTCTGAAGATGTAAAAAAATGTATTTTAGAGTTTTTGTTCAACATTTTAGTTGTTTTGTAATGTTAGTTGATTCATTTTGACACCAAAATTGTCTGATTTTTCATATTTTGAGCCTTAATTAATAACAAACAGTAGAGTTGGTTAGTAATTAAAAAAAAAAAAAAAAAAAAAAAGAAATCCCGACCGACCGACCCAATTGTTAAAATTCAATTGAGGGCAAGCAAACAATTTTTTTTTCTTGGCCTAATGCTATACGCGGGCACAAATTTTGAAGGGATGACACATTCACAGAGGTTTGTATTGCTATACGGGGGCACACATCTTGAGAGAGAGGGCACATTATTTTAGGTTTGTAATGCTATGCGGGGGCACACATCTTAAAGGGAGGGCACATTCACAGAGGTTTGTATTGCTATCACGGGGCACAGATCTTGAAGGAGGGCACATACAATTCTTGAAGGAGAGCACATTCACAGAGGTTTGTAATGCTATCCGGGGGCACAAATTTTGAAGGGAGGACACATTCACAGAGGTTTGTATTGCTATACGGGGGCACAAATCTTGAGAGAGAGGGCACATTATTTTAGGTTTGTAATGCTATGCGGGGGCACAAATCTTAAAGGAAGGGCACATTCACAGAGGTTTGTATTGCTATACGGGGGCACAGATCTTGAGAGGGATGGCACATTATTTTAGGTTTGTAATGCTATGCGGGGGCACAAATCTTAAAGGGAGGGCACATTCACAGAGGTTTGTAATGCTATCCGGGGGCACAAATCTTGAAGGGAGGACACATTCACAGAGGTTTGGAATGCTATGCAGGGGCACAAATCTTGAAGGGAGGGCACATTCACAGAGGTTTGTAATGCTATGCGGGGGCACAAATCTTGAAGGGAGGGCACATTCACAGAGGTTTGTAATGCTATACGGGGGCACAAATCTTGTAGGGAGGGCACATTCACAGAGGTTTGTAATGCTTTACGGGGCACAAATCTTGAAGGAGGGCACATTTACAGAGGTTTGTAATGCTATTCGGGGCACAATTCTTGAAGGAGGGCACATTCACAGAGGTTTGTAATGCTATCACGGGGCACAAATCTTGAAGGAGGGCACATTCACAGAGGTTTGTATTGCTATATCTGGGGCACAAATCTTGAGAGGGAGGGCACATTATTTTAGGTTTGTAATGCCATGCGGGGCACAAATCTTAAAGGGAGGGCACATTCACAGAGGTTTGTATTGCTATACGGGGGCACAGATCTTGAGAGGGAGGGCACATTATTTTAGGTTTGTAATGCTATGCGGGGGCACAAATCTTAAAGGGAGGGCACATTCACAGAGGTTTGTAATGCTATCCGGGGGCACAAATCTTGAAGGGAGGGCACATTCACAGAGGTTTGGAATGCTATGCGGGGGCACAAATCTTGAAGGGAGGGCACATTCACAGAGATTTGTAATGCTATACGGGGGCACAAATCTTGAAGGGAGGGCACATTTACAGAGGTTTGTAATGCTATCCGGGGGCACAAATCTTGAAGGGAGGGCACATTCACAGAGGTTTGTAATGCTATGCGGGGCACAAATCTTGAAGGAGGGCACATTCACAGAGCTTTTTTAAAGCTATACTGGGGCACAAATCTTGTAGGGAGGGCACATTCACAGAGGTTTGTAATGCTATACGGGGCACAAATCTTGAAGGGAGGGCACATTTACAGAGGTTTGTAATGCTATCTGGGGCACAATTCTTGAAGGAGGGCACATTCACAGAGGTTTGTAATGCTATACGGGGCACAAATTTTGAATGGAGGGCACATTCACAGAGCTTTTTTTAATGCTATACGGGGGCACAAATCTTGTAGGGAGGGCACATTCACAGAGGTTTGTAATGCTACACGGAGCACAAATCTTGAAGGAGGGCACATTTACAGAGGTTTGTAATGCTATCTGGGGACACAAATCTTGAAGGAGGGCACATTCACAGAGGTTTGTATTGCTATCGGGGCACAAATCTTGAGAGGGAGGGCACATTATTTTAGGTTTGTAATGCTATGCGGGGGCACAAATCTTAAAGGGAGGGCACATTCACAGAGGTTTGTAATGCTATCCGGGGCACAAATCTTAAAGGGAGGGCACATTCACAGAGGTTTGTAATGCTATACGGGGGCACAAATCTTGAAGGGAGGGCACATTATTTTATGTTTGTAATGCTATGCGGGGGCACAAATCTTAAAGGGAGGGCACATTCATAGAGGTTTGTATTGCTATACGGGGGCACAGATCTTGAGAGGGAGGGCACATTATTTTAGGTTTGTAATGCTATGCGGGGGCACAAATCTTGAAGGGAGAGCACATTCACAGAGGTTTGTAATGCTATGCGGGGGCACAAATTTTGAAGAGAGGACACATTCACAGAGGTTTGTATTGCTATACGGGGCACAAATCTTGAGTGAGAGGGCACATTATTTTAGGTTTGTAATGCTATGCGGGGGCACAAATCTTAAAGGAAGGGCACATTCACAGAGGTTTGTATTGCTATCACTGGGGCACAGATCTTGAGAGGGATGGCACATTATTTTAGGTTTGTAATGCTATGCGGGGCACAAATCTTAAAGGGAGGGCACATTCACAGAGGTTTGTAATGCTATCCGGGGCACAAATCTTGAAGGAGGACACATTCACAGAGGTTTGGAATGCTATGCAGGGGCACAAATCTTGAAGGGAGGGCACATTCACAGAGGTTTGTAATGCTATACGGGGGCACAAATCTTGAAGGGAGGGCACATTCACAGAGGTTTGTAATGCTATACGGGGGCACAAATCTTGTAGGGAGGGCACATTCACAGAGGTTTGTAATGCTTTACGGGGCACAAATCTTGAAGGAGGGCACATTTACAGAGGTTTGTAATGCTATACGGGGGCACAATTCTTGAAGGGAGGGCACATTCACAGAGGTTTGTAATGCTACACGGGGCACAAATCTTGAAGGAGGGCACATTCACAGAGGTTTGTATTGCTATACGGGGGCACAAATCTTGAGAGGGAGGGCACATTATTTTAGGTTTGTAATGCCATGCGGGGCACAACTCTTAAAGGGAGGGCACATTCACAGAGGTTTGTATTGCTATACGGGGGCACAGATCTTGAGAGGGAGGGCACATTATTTTAGGTTTGTAATGCTATGCGGGGCACAAATCTTAAAGGGAGGGCACATTCACAGAGGTTTGTAATGCTATCCGGGGGCACAAATCTGAAGGGAGGGCACATTCACAGAGGTTTGGAATGCTATGCGGGGGCACAAATCTTGAAGGGAGGGCACATTCACAGAGATTTGTAATGCTACACTGGGGCACAAATCTTGAAGGAGGGCACATTTACAGAGGTTTGTAATGCTATCCGGGGCACAAATCTTGAAGGAGGGCACATTCACAGAGGTTTGTAATGCTATACGGGGGCACAAATCTTGCACAAATCTTGTAGGGAGGGCACATTCACAGAGGTTTGTAATGCTATACGGGGGCACAAATCTTGAAGGGAGGGCACATTTACAGAGGTTTGTAATGCTATACGGGGGCACAATTCTTGAAGGGAGGGCACATTCACAGAGGTTTGTAATGCTATGCGGGGCACAAATTTTGAATGGAGGGCACATTCACAGAGCTTTTTTTAATGCTATACGGGGGCACAAATCTTGTAGGGAGGGCACATTCACAGAGGTTTGTAATGCTATACGGAGCACAAATCTTGAAGGGAGGGCACATTTACAGAGGTTTGTAATGCTATACGGGGACACAAATCTCGAAGGGTGGGCACATTCACAGAGGTTTGTATTGCTTTACGGGGGCACAAATCTTGAGAGGGAGGGCACATTATTTTAGGTTTGTAATGCTAGAACTTGTAAGGTTTGTAATGCTATCGGGGGCACAAATCTTGAAGGGAGGGCACATTCACAGAGGTTTGTAATGCTATACGGGGGCACAAATCTTGAGAGGGAGGGCACATTATTTTAGGTTTGTAATGCTATGCGGGGCACAAATCTTGAAGGAGGGCACATTTACAGAGGTTTGTAATGCTATGGGGGCACAAATCTTGAAGGAGGGCACATTATTTTATGTTTGTAATGCTATGCGGGGGCACAAATCTTAAAGGGAGGGCACATTCATAGAGGTTTGTATTGCTATACGGGGGCACAGATCTTGAGAGGGAGGGCACATTATTTTAGGTTTGTAATGCTATGCGGGGGCACAAATCTTGAAGGGAGGGCACATTTACAGAGGTTTGTAATGCTATGCGGGGGCACAAATCTTGAAGGGAGGGCACATTTACAGAGGTTTGTAATGCTATACGGGGGCACAATTCCTGAAGGGAGGGCACATTCACAGAGGTTTGTAATGCTATACGGGGGCACAAATCTTGAAGGGAGGGCACATTCACAGAGGTTTGTATTGCTATACGGGGGCACAAATCTTGTAGAGAGGGCACATTCACAGAGGTTTGTAATGCTATACGAGGGCACAAATCTTGAAGGGAGTGCACATTTACAGAGGTTTGTAATGCTATACGGGGGCACAATTCTTGAAGGGAGGGCACATTCACAAAGGTTTGTAATGCTATACGGGGGCACAAATCTTGAAGGGAGGGCACATTCACAGAGGTTTGTATTGCTATATGGGGGCACAAATCTTGAGAGGGAGGGCGCATTATTTTAGGTTTGTAATGCTATGTGGGGGCACAAATCTTAAAGGGAGGGCACATTCACAGAGGTTTGTATTGCTATCCGGGGCACAAATCTTGAAGGGAGGGCACATTTACAGAGGTTAGTAATGCTATACTGGGGCACAATTCTTGAAGGAGGGCACATTCACACAATGCTATACTGGGGCACAATTCTCGAATTGGAATGCTATGCGGGGGCACAATTCTTGAAGGGAGGGCACATTCACAGAGGTTTGTAATGATATACGGGGGCACAATTCTTGAAGGGAGAGCACATTCACAGAGATTTGTAATGCTATGCGGGGCACAAATTTTGAATGGAGGGCACATTCACAGAGGTTTGTATTGCTATACGGGGGCACACATCTTGAGAGGGAGGGCACACTATTTTAGGTTTGTAATGCTATGCGGGGCACAAATCTTAAAGGGAGGGCACATTCACAGAGGTTCAGTTGTATTGCTATCATGGGGCACAAATCTTGAGAGGGAGGGCACATTATTTTAGGTTTGTAATAGAACTTGTAATGCTATGCGGGGGGACACATTTTAAAGGGAGTGCACATTCACAGAGGTTTGTATTGCTATACGGGGGCACAGATCTTGAGAGGGAGGGCACACTATTTTAGGTTTGTAATGCTATCCGGGGGCACAAATCTTAAAGGGAGGGCACATTTACAGAGGTTTGTATTGCGATACGGGGGCACAAATCTTGAGAGGGAGGGCACATTATTTTATGTTTGTAATGCTATGCGGGGCACAAATCTTAAAGGCATGGCACTTTCACAGAGGTTTGTATTGCTATACGGGGGCACAGATCTTGAGAGGGAGGGCACACTATTTTAGGTTTGTAATGCTATCCTGGGGCACAAATCTTAAAGGGAGGGCACATTCACAGCGTTTGTATTGCTATCACGGGGCACAAATCTTGAGAGGGAGGGCACATTATTTTATGTTTGTAATGCTATGCGGGGGCACAAATCTTAAAGGCAGGGCACTTTCACAGAGGTTTGTATTGCTATACGGGGGCACAGATCTTGAGAGGGAGGGCACACTATTTTAGGTTTGTAATGCTATCCGGGGCACAAATCTTAAAGGAGGGCACATTCACAGCGTTTGTATTGCTATCTGGGGCACAAATCTTGAGAGGGAGGGCACATTATTTTATGTTTGTAATGCTATGCGGGGGCACAAATCTTAAAGGCAGGGCACTTTCACAGAGGTTTGTATTGCTATACGGGGGCACATATCTTGAGAGGGAGGGCACATCATTTTAGGTTTGTAATGCTATCCGGGGGCACAAATATTGAAGCGAGGGCACATTCATAGATGGTTGTAATGCTATCCGGCTGCACAAATCTTGAAGGGAGGGCACATTCACAGAGGTTTGGAATGCTATTACGGGGGCACAAATCTTGAGAGGGAGGGCACATTATTTTAGGTTTGTAATGCTATGCGGGGGCACAAATCTTAAAGGGAGGGCACATTCACAGAGGTTTGTAATGCTATCCGGGGCTTGAGAGGGAGGGCACATTCACAGAGGTTTGGAATGCTATGCGGGGGCACAAATCTTGAAGGGAGGGCACATTCACAGAGATTTGTAATCACAGGGCACAATATCTTGAAGCGAGGGCACATTGACAGGGGTTTGTAATGCTATCCGGGGGCACAAATCTTGAAGGGAGGGCACATTCACAGAGGTTTGTAATGCTATGCGGGGCACAAATTTTGAATGGAGGGCACATTCACAGAGCTTTTTTTAAAGCTATACGGGGGCACAAATCTTGTAGGGAGGGCACATTCACAGAGGTTTGTAATGCTATACGGGGCACAAATCTTGAAGGGAGGGCACATTTACAGAGGTTTGTAATGCTATACTGGGGCACAATTCTTGAAGGAGGGCACATTCACAGAGGTTTGTAATGCTATCAGGGGCACAAATTTTGAATGGAGGCACATTCACAGAGCTTTTTTAATGCTATCACTGGGGGCACAAATCTTGTAGGGAGGGCACATTCACAGAGGTTTGTAATGCTATATGAAGGAGGGCACATTTACAGAGGTTTGTAATGCTATACGGGGACACAAATCTTGAAGGGAGGGCACATTCACAGAGGTTTGTATTGCTATACGGGGGCACAAATCTTGAGAGGGAGGGCACATTATTTTAGGTTTGTAATGCTATCTTGCGGGGCACAAATCTTAAAGGGAGGGCACATTCACAGAGGTTTGTAATGCTATCCGGGGCACAAATCTTGAAGGAGGGCACATTCACAGAGGTTTGTAATGCTATGCGGGGGCACAAATCTTGAAGGGAGGGCACATTATTTTATGTTTGTAATGCTATCTTGGGGCACAAATCTTAAAGGGAGGGCACATTCATAGAGGTTTGTATTGCTATACGGGGGCACAGATCTTGAGAGGGAGGGCACATTATTTTAGGTTTGTAATGCTATGCGGGGCACAAATCTTGAAGGAGGGCACATTTACAGAGGTTTGTAATGCTATGCGGGGGCACAAATCTTGAAGGGGGGCACATTTACAGAGGTTTGTAATGCTATACGGGGGCACAATTCCTGAAGGGAGGGCACATTCACAGAGGTTTGTAATGCTATACGCGGGCACAAATCTTGAAGGGATGACACATTCACAGAGGTTTGTATTGCTATCACGGGGCACAAATCTTGTAGAGAGGGCACATTCACAGAGGTTTGTAATGCTATACGAGGGCACAAATCTTGAAGGGAGTGCACATTTACAGAGGTTTGTAATGCTATACGGGGGCACAATTCTTGAAGGGAGGGCACATTCACAAAGGTTTGTAATGCTATACTGGGGCACAAATCTTGAAGGAGGGCACATTCACAGAGGTTTGTATTGCTATATGGGGCACAAATCTTGAGAGGGAGGCGCATTATTTTAGGTTTGTAATGCTATGTGGGGGCACAAATCTTAAAGGGAGGGCACATTCACAGAGGTTTGTATTGCTATCCGGGGGCACAAATCTTGAAGGGAGGGCACATTTACAGAGGTTAGTAATGCTATACGGGGGCACAATTCTTGAAGGGAGGGCACATTCACACAATGCTATACGGGGGCACAATTCTCGAATTGGAATGCTATGCGGGGGCACAATTCTTGAAGGGAGGGCACATTCACAGAGGTTTGTAATGATATACGGGGCACAATTCTTGAAGGGAGAGCACATTCACAGAGATTTGTAATGCTATGGGGCACAAATTTTGAATGGAGGGCACATTCACAGAGGTTTGTATTGCTATACGGGGGCACACATCTTGAGAGGGAGGGCACACTATTTTAGGTTTGTAATGCTATGCGGGGCACAAATCTTAAAGGGAGGGCACATTCACAGAGGTTCAGTTGTATTGCTATACGGGGGCACAAATCTTGAGAGGGAGGGCACATTATTTTAGGTTTGTAATAGAACTTGTAATGCTATGCGGGGGGACACATTTTAAAGGGAGTGCACATTCACAGAGGTTTGTATTGCTATACGGGGGCACAGATCTTGAGAGGGAGGGCACACTATTTTAGGTTTGTAATGCTATCCGGGGGCACAAATCTTAAAGGGAGGGCACATTTACAGAGGTTTGTATCGCTATACGGGGGCACAAATCTTGAGAGGGAGGGCACATTATTTTATGTTTGTAATGCTATGCGGGGCACAAATCTTAAAGGCATGGCACTTTCACAGAGGTTTGTATTGCTATACGGGGGCACAGATCTTGAGAGGGAGGGCACACTATTTTAGGTTTGTAATGCTATCCTGGGGCACAAATCTTAAAGGGAGGGCACATTCACAGACGTTTGTATTGCTATACGGGGGCACAAATCTTGAGAGGGAGGGCACATTATTTTATGTTTGTAATGCTATGCGGGGCACAAATCTTAAAGGCAGGGCACTTTCACAGAGGTTTGTATTGCTATACGGGGGCACAGATCTTGAGAGGGAGGGCACACTATTTTAGGTTTGTAATGCTATCCGGGGGCACAAATCTTAAAGGGAGGGCACATTCACAGACGTTTGTATTGCTATACGGGGGCACAAATCTTGAGAGGGAGGGCACATTATTTTATGTTTGTAATGCTATGCGGGGCACAAATCTTAAAGGCAGGGCACTTTCACAGAGGTTTGTATTGCTATACTGGGGCACATATCTTGAGAGGAGGGCACATCATTTTAGGTTTGTAATGCTATCCGGGGGCACAAATATTGAAGCGAGGGCACATTCATAGATGGTTGTAATGCTATCCGGCTGCACAAATCTTGAAGGAGGGCACATTCACAGAGGTTTGGAATGCTACACGGGGCACAAATCTTGAAGGAGGGCACATTCACAGAGGTTTGTAATGCTATACGGGGGCACAAATCTTGAAGGGAGGGCACATTCACAGAGGTTTGTAATGCTATGCGGCGGCACAAATCTTGAGAGGGAGGGCACATTCACAGAGGTTTGTAATGCTATGCGGGGGCACAAATCTTAAAGGGAGGGCACATTCACAGAGCTTTTTTTAATGCTATACGGGGGCACAAATCTTGTAGGGAGGGCACATTCACAGAGGTTTGTAATGCTAGGCGGGGGCACAAATCGAGAAGGGAGGGCACATTCACAGAGGTTTGTAATGCTATACGGGGGCACAAATCTTGAAGGGAGGGCACATTCACAGAGGTTTGTAATGCTATACGGGGGCACAAATCTTGAGAGGGAGGGCACATTCACAGAGGTTTGTAATGCTATGCGGGGCACAAATTTTGAAGGGAGGGCACATTCACAGAGGTTTGTAATGCTATACGGGGGCACAATTCCTGAAGGGAGGGCACATTCACAGAGGTTTGTAATGCTATCCGGGGGCACAAATCTTGAGAGGGAGGGCACATTCACAGAGGTTTGTAATGCTATGCTTGGGGCACAAATCTTGAGAGGGAGGGCACATTCACAGAGGTTTGTAATGCTATCGGCGGCACAAATCTTGAAGGAGGGCACATTCACAGAGGTTTGTAATGCTACACGGGGGCACAAATCTTGAAGGGAGGGCACATTCACAGAGGTTTGTAATGCTATACGGGGGCACAAATCTTGAAGGGAGGGCACATTCACAGAGGTTTGTAATGCTATGCGGGGGCACAGATCTTGAGAGGAGGGCACATTCACAGAGGTTTGTAAGCTATACGGGGCACAATTCCTGAAGGAGGGCACATTCACAGAGGTTTGTAATGCTATCCGGGGGCACAAATCTTGAGAGGGAGGGCACATTCACAGAGGTTTGTAATGCTATGCGGGGGCACAAATCTTGAGAGGGAGGGCACATTCACAGAGGTTTGTAATGCTATGCGGCGGCACAAATCTTGAAGGGAGGGCACATTCACAGAGGTTGGTAATGCTATGCGGGGGCACAAATCTTGAAGGGAGGGCACATTCACAGAGGTTTGTAATGCTATACGGGGGCAAAAATCTTTAAGGGATGGGCACATTCACAGAGCGGTTTGTAATGCTATCCGGGGGGACAAATCTTGAAGGGACTGCATATTCACAGAGGTTTTTAATGCTATACGGGGGCACAAATCTCGAAGGGAGGGTACAATCAGAAAGCTTTGGAATGCTATGCGGGGGCACAAATATTGAAGGGAGGGCACATTCATATAGCTTTGTAATGCTATGCGGGGACACAAACCTTGAAGGAAGAGTGTCCCGCTAGTAATTACATAATTATTTTGACTAGTATATCATTTTGGTCCTTTAGCGCGCGCACATTGTTATAGACCTTTTTCCTCTGACGTCGCTTAATCGATATTGGGGTCTTAGATGTAAACAAACATCACGCGTGCGTTCCCCAGGTGCTCATGATGTGTATTTTCTTCTCAGTTTTGTCATCTTTCACTCCAGCTTCCACAAAATAATTGGTGGAATTGTTTACTCTTTACCTTTGTTTCGGCGTCTCCTTTTGATACTTCAAAATACAAAAGATACGGAAAAACCGAGATGCTATTTGAAAATAAATCTTGATTTTGTTTTATAATTCTGTCTACTTTTTATGGCGTTACGACTTTAACGCGTACTGCGAGCTGGCAATCTCGCGCAGGACGCCTAGCGGCACGCACATTTTATCTCGCGTGCCGGCGTGGTATTTGCATTTGGGCGCGGATGACTTGAATGCTGGACCCAATATCGATTGATCGGTGACGTCTAGGAAAAAGAATGCTCGCATATCGCTCGAAAATTTTGATTGTATAGGTCACAAGCCCTTCATAATTTTATATCCCTATATTTTTTTTTTTTTTAATCTGAGATCCCCCTCAGTATATTTTTCCCATCATTTCGAAGAAAATCGGACAAAGGCCCCCCACCCAAAAAAAAAAAAAAAGATGAAGAAAATCATTAAAAATAATCATAGACCTACCTGTATTTTTTGTTTGCCATTTTTATCCAATAACTATTTATCAAGCTTAACCTCTGTCTTTCCAGGAAAAAAATACCATTTATATTTAACCGTACGAATTAATTTATATTTATATTCAATTGATCCATTTTAGTAGGTAAAATATCAAAATATTGATCTGTAAACCATCTGATCACGAGTAAAACACATGCGACCTTCATCATCGCCTGTGCATTGAAAGCAGTCGGTCACCGTTGCTGTTGCGCACGCCTAGTAGAGCATTGATACGACCCAGTGACTCGGTAACTGGAACGTCTATATTGAAGCTGTGCTTATTGTGCAAAGCTGTTAGTTGTGGTATTTAGTTCACACCCTTCGTTACCTTTGGTAAAAAGATTTCAATTTGAAAAGAAATTGTGTTACCTCATAACAAAGAGCAAAAAT
The DNA here is from genome assembly GCF_039555335.1 of Amphiura filiformis. Lineage (NCBI taxonomy): Eukaryota > Metazoa > Echinodermata > Ophiuroidea > Amphilepidida > Amphiuridae > Amphiura > Amphiura filiformis. The sequence goes on along the minus strand of NW_027305927.1, from coordinate 972 downwards.
TGAAGGACGAATTTTCTAATAGTAACGCCAGGTCAGGCTCCTACGCGTCATGGATGAACCTATATAAAATATCATGGCAGCCACCCGTACGGGATTTCGCCACTTGGTCCAAACCCATTTGGTCCATTGCCAGTTAATCCATTAGTACTTAGTCCATTTCTATTTGGTCCAATTCCCTGTTAGTCCAATTGCCTGTTGGTCCAAAACCCATGTCCATTACCATTTGGTCCAATTACCACTTGGTCCACTTACCACTTGGTACAATTGCCACTTGGTCCAATTGCCACTTAGTCCAATTGCCACTTGGTCCAATTACCACTTAGTCCACTACCACTTGGTCCAATTACCACTTGGTCCAATTGCCACTTGGTCCAATTACCACTTGGTCCAATTGCCACTTGGTCCAATTACCACTTGGTCCGAGTTGGACTGAGTGGTAATGGACTAAGTGGGTTTTGGACCAAGTGGCCATTGGACCAAGTGGTTATTGGACCAAATGGTAATGGACTAAGTGGGTTTTGGACCAACAGGCAATTGGACCAAGTGGTAATTGGACAAAGTGGCAATGGACTAAGTGTCAATGGACTAACTGGCAATGGACCAAATGGGTTTGAACCAAGTGGTGACAAACCCGTACATGGGGGGGGGGGGGGATGATGATCCACAGAGGGCAGGTGCCCCTGACTACCCCACTGATGAAACCACACACTACAAAAACTCACACAATCCACAACTCTTGAGCTGTGCCTATTGAATGACGGACCCACATTGCACAGTGGATGCTGAAACATTCAAATGTATGGGGTATGCATATCATTGCCAGTTTTACTCGGATATTTGCAAGCGAAGCGCATAAAAAATGTTTTAATTTTAGTCAAACATGAAGGTGAAATTTGGTATTTGATGGGTGTGATGCAAACAAAAGTTGTAGTACTATTTTAGCTCAAAACAGTGCTTTTCATGCTAAAAAGG
>NW_027305926.1:0-18084 GCF_039555335.1 Amphiura filiformis | reverse complement strand
GCAGAATTTCACATGATCATGGAAATGACGTATATTTTGCCTGGGAACAAGCATGACATCTACAACAATGATTTATTCTTCCCTCTCCCCATCAATCAATGTTGGAACACATCGGGAAACCGCTGAAGACTTTGGTATTTCTCAACATTGCACGGGGGAGAGGGGGTGACAGTTTTCCGTTATTTACACGCAAGCGCTCCAAGACATTTTTCGTTGATTGTCTCTACCGAATGCAAAATATTTCATCTAAATTTCGCTTTTGTGTCATAACTAAAAAAACGGAATGTCGTATGAGCTTCATATTGCACACGATTTGAGAGTGGATTATATGCTTTGAAATCATAACAAAATTGTTAATAAAGAAATTGGTTTATTTAGGGAGTGGTCACTGAAACCATCCCCTATGCTAAACAACACACGCTTTCGTAATTATGGCTCTAAACTGCTCTAAAATGTCATTTTTGTCCCATAACTTAAAAAACAAAATGTTGTATGAGCTTCATATTGCACACGATTTGGGGAGTATATATATCCCTTTGAATCACAATAAAATTGTTGATAAAGATGTTGGATTATTTAGGAATGGTCACTGAAAACACCTCCTATGCTAAATTACACACATTTCGTAATTATGACTAAAATCTCTTTTTTGTCTCATAATTCAAAAACACTACAAATATAGTTTTAAAAAATATTACAATGTTTTGCAGTATGTTTTCCAAAATGTTTTTGAATGTTATTAAAACGTTCTGTACCCTTTATAATATAACCCAACATGTAAATGTTTTCTGTAAAACTTGCGCTTTGCTGAGTATAGGCTTATCCGAGCTAATCAGAAATATTGTGATATAACAATTTGAAACAACTCCTTGCGGAATATTATTTATAATAAAATACGCTTTTATCGTTTAAAAAAAAACAAAATTGAATACACTTAAAAAAAAAATCGACTACCACGGGTACTCGAACCATTCGCATCAATCGATAGTCAAAAGATTACCAGTCGAAGGACTAAGCCGCTGCGCCACGCTGCCATTTCGCAATCGAAGTAATCAGTTTGGTCTTTATAGTAGTCAGGTATCAGGGAAAGTGTAAAGCTGCATAGTGCAAAATGGCAAAGTGAATCAGTTTACCATAATGACAAAATGGTCCAAAATCGACATTTTATGGTTTTTAAGCCGCATCTCATGGAGCGTGACGTTCGTTTACCTTGGCTATACCAATTGAGGATGTTTGAATACAAAAGGAATGACAAATTGATCGCATTTATGACATTTGTTAACAGTTTGCCATTTTGAATTGAAATAAATATCTATCGTATATATTACTATCAATGCAGGGCAAACTGCTCAGTATGCACGCTATTCAATGCAGCAGTTTACCATTACAGATTACCATTATGGGTTTACACTTTACACCCTTTGACTATTCGTGTTTTGTTTGCGTGAATCATTGCTAATTTATGCATTCATTATTTTCAATGCTTCTTTTTTTCTTTCTTTGTATTAAAAATAAAGAAAGAAAGAAAGAAAGAAAGAAAGAAAGAAAGAAAGAAAGAAAGAAAAAGAAAGAAAGAAAGAAAGAAAGAAAGAAAAAGGAAAGAAAGAAAAAAAGAAAGAAAGAAGGAAAGAAAATGAATGAATGAATGAATGAATGAATCAACGAAAAGACATTTGAAATAAATAAAAACATGAACGTGGAAAAAGTTTGAAGTGACCGCTTATAGGTTCAAATTGCAAGCAGCTTAATCAAGAAGCTCACGTGGCCGAGTGGTTAAGGCATAGGTCTTGTAAACATGAGGTCCTGGGTTCGATTCCCAGGCGGTATTACTTTTATGTTTCATTTATTATTTATGACGGTGAACCCGTGAAAATATTTGTTTATTATAAATACATGAAGTATACATTTTTGATTTATTTTTCTGTCTTTCTTTCTTCTTTCTTTCTCTATGTTTGATTAATTAATTTAATTATTTCTTTCTTTCTTTCCCAAAAGCCCCCAAATGAAATACTTTCTTCCATTTAAATGTGATCTTATAATAGTCCTACAACTCCCTCCGCCCTACCCCACATACATCCCACGCCCAACACCTGCACGCACACACCACCACATTATACACATAACCCCATACACAAAAATGTGAAGCACAAATCTGCTGAAGATAGTTGTTACATCATGTCAAAAACAAGTTAATGCTATCTACTGAAGACAGTCGTAGTTTATTATTGACTTCATTACAATCTTAACGTATATGCGGTTTTAGTATTTAATTAAAACTCATTTTCTGTTTTGTAACGCTGCTCACCTATCTGACAAGTGCTATGAAGGTGAACTTTAAATATTAATTTCAAAAATAAATTAAACAACTCGGAATCATGCAGCTTAGAGCCGTGATACGATTTCTCGGTTTTAAGATATAGCATAAAATGTCATTAAATGCGTGTATGTTAGGGTATGGGGTGTTTCAGTGTCCACTCCTGAACTAACCAATTTCTTTATCAACAATTGCATTTTGATTCATAAGTACATGGTCTAATTCCAAATCCTGTGAAATATGAAGATCATACAACATTCTGTTTTTGAGTTATGGGACAAAAACTACATTTTAGAGCAGTTTAGAGCTATAATTGCGAAATGTGTGTATTTTAGCATAGGGGTGATGCAGTGACCACTTCCTAAAAGAAGCCAATTTCTTTATCAACAATTTTGAATATTTTGCATCTGCAGAGACATTCTCTACCTAATGCAAAATATTTCATCTAAATTTCGTTTTTGTCTCATAACTCAAAAACGGAATGTCGTATGAGCTTCAAATTGCACACGATTTGAGAGTGGATTATATGCTTTGAAATCATAACAAAATTGTTAATAAAGAAATTGGTTTATTTAGGAGTGGTCACTGAAACTATCCCCTAGACTAAACAACATACGTTCGTAATTATGGCTCTAAACTGCTCTAAAATGTCATTTTTGTCCCATAACTTAAAAACAAAATGTTGTATGAGCTTCATATTGCACACGATTTGGGAGTATATAATATCCCTTTGAATCACAATAAAATTGTTGATAAAGATGTTGGATTATTTAGGAATGGTCACTGAAAACACCTCCTATGCTAAATTACACACATTTCAGTAATTATGACTAAAATCTCGTTTTTGTCTCATAATTCAAAAACACTACAAATATAGTTTTAAAAAAATATTACAATGTTTTGCAGTATGTTTTCCAAAATGTTTTTGAATGTTATTAAAACGTTTCTGTACCTTTTTTATAATATAACCCAACATGTAAATGTTTTCTGTAAAACTTGCGTTTGCTGAGTATAGGCTTATCCGAACGAATCAGAAATATTGTGATATAACAATTTGAAACAACTCATTTCTGAATATTATTTATAATAAAATACGCTTATGTGAAAAAAAAAAGAAAAAAAAACAACAATTGAATACACTTAAAGAAAAAAATCGACCACCACGGGACTCGAACCATTCGTGATCAATCAATAGTCAAAAGATTACCAGTCGAAGGACTAAGCCGTTGCGCCACGCTGCCATTTCGCAATCGAAGTAATCAGTTTTGGTCTTTTATAGTAGTCAGGTATCAGGGAAAGTGTAAAGCTGCATAGTGCAAAATGGCAAAGTGAATCAGTTTACCATAATGACAAAATGGTCCAAAATCGACATTTTATGGTTTTTAAGCCGCATCTCATGGAGCGTGACGCGTTCGTTTACCTTGGCTATACCAATTGAGGATGTTTGAATACAAAAGGAATGACAAATTGATCGCATTTATGACATTTGTTAACAGTTTGCCATTTTGAATTGAAATAAATATCTATACGTATATATATTACTATCAATGCAGGGCAAACTGCTCAGTATGCACGCTATTCAATGCAGCAGTTTACCATTACAGATTACCATTATGGGTTTACACTTTACACCCTTTGACTATTCGTGTTTTTTTTGCGTGAATCATTGCTAATTTATGCATTCATTATTTTCAATGCTTTTTTTTCTTTCTTTGTATTAAAAAGAAAGAAAGAAAGAAAGAAAGAAAGAAAGAAAGAAAGAAAGAAAGAAAGAAAGAAAGAAAGAAAGAAAGAAAAAAGAAAGAAAAAAGGAAAGAAAGAAAAAAGAAAGAAAGAAGGAAAGAAAAATGAATGAATGAATGAATGAATGAATCAACGAAAGACATTTGAAATAAATAAAACATGAACGTGGAAAAAGTTTGAAGTGACCGCTTATAGGTTCAAATTGCAAGCAGCTTAATCACGAAGCTCACGTGGCTGAGTGGTTAAGGCATAGGTCTTGTAAACATGAGGTCCTGGGTTCGATTCCCAGGCGGTATTACTTTTTATGTTTCATTTATTATTTGCGACGGTGAACCAGGTGAAAATATTTGTTTATTATAAATACATGAAGTATACATTTTGATTTATTTTTTCTGTCTTTCTTTCTTCCTTTCTTTCTCTATGTTTGATTAATTAATTTAATTATTTCTTTCTTTCTTTCCCAAAAGCCCCCAAATGAAATACTTTCCGATTTAAATGTGATCTTATAATAGTCCTACAACTCCCTCCGCCCTCCCCCACATACATCCCACGCCCAACACCTCGCACGCACACACCACCACATTATACACACACACCCCATACACAAAAATGTGAAGCACAAATCTGCTGAAGATAGTTGTTACATCATGTCAAAACAAGTTAATGCTATCTACTGAAGACAGTCGAAGTTTATTATTGACTTCATTACAATCTTAACGCATATGCGGTTTTAGTATTTAATTAAAACTCATTTTTCTCTTTTGTAACGCTCGCTCACCTATCTGACAAGTGATATGAAGGTGAACTTTAAATATTAATTTCAAAAATAAATTAAACAACTCGGAATCATGCAGCTTAGAGCCGTGATACGATTTCTCGGTTTTAAGATATAGCATAAAAATGTCATTAAATGCGTGTATGTTAGGGTATGGGGTGTTTCAGTGTCCACTCCTGAACTAACAATTTCTTTATCAACAATTGCATTTTGATTCATAAGTACATGGTCTAATTCCAAATCCTGTGAAATATGAAGATCATACAACATTCTGTTTTTTTGAGTTATGGGACAAAAACTACATTTTAGAGCAGTTTAGAGCTATAATTGCGAAATGTGTGTATTTTAGCATAGGGGTGATTGCAGTGACCACTTCCTAAAAAGCCAATTTCTTTATCAACAATTTTGTTATGATTCAAAGCATATAATCACTTCTCAAATCGTGTGTAATGAAACTCATACGACATTCCGTTTTTGAGTTATGAGACAAAACGGGAAATTTAGATGCATATCGGCAGAGACATGTCTCTACCGAATGCAAAATATTTCATCTAAATTTCGCTTTTTGTGTCATAACTAAAAACGGAATGTCGATGAGCTTCATATTGCAACGATTTGAGAGTGGATTATATGCTTTGAAATCATAACAAAATTGTTAATAAAGAAATTGGTTTATTTAGGAGTGGTCACTGAAACCATCCTCTATGCTAAACAACACACGCTTCAGTAATTATGGCTCTAAACTGCTCTAAAATGTCATTTTGTCCCATAACTTAAAAACAAAATGTTGTATGAGCTTCATATTGCACTACGATTTGGGAGTATATAATATCCCTTTGAATCACAATAAAATTGTTGATAAAGATGTTGGATTATTTAGGAATGGTCACTGAAAACACCTCCTATGCTAAATTACACACATTTCGTAATTATAACTAAAATCCCGTTTTTGTCTCATAATTCAAAAACACTACAAATATAGTTTTAAAAAAATATTACAATGTTTTGCAGTATGTTTTCCAAAATGTTTTTGAATGTTATTAAAACGTTCTGTACCCTTTTTTATAATATAACCCAACATGTAAATGTTTTCTGTAAAACTTATGCTTGCTGAGTATAGGCTTATCCGAATCTAATCAGAAATATTGTGATATAACAATTTGAAACAACTCATTTCTGAATATTATTTATAATAAAATACGCTTTTAAGATAAGAAAAAAAAAAGAAAAAAAGAAAACAACAATTGAATACACTTAAAGAAAAAAAATCGACCACCACGGGACTCGAACCATTCGTGATCAATCAATAGTCAAAAGATTACCAGTCGAAGGACTAAGCCGCTATGCCCACGCTGCCATTTCATAATCAAGTAATCAGTTTTGGTCTTTTATAGTAGTCAGGTATCAGGGAAAGTGTAAAGCTGCATAGTGCAAAATGGCAAAGTGAATCAGTTTACCATAATGACAAAATGGTCCAAAATCGACATTTTATGGTTTTTAAGCCGCATCTCATGGAGCGTGACGTTCGTTTACCTTGGCTATACCAATTGAGGAGGTTTGAATACAAAAGGAATGACAAATTGATCGCATTTATGACATTTGTTAACAGTTTGCCATTTTGAATTGAAATAAATATCTATACGTATATATTACTATCAATGCAGGGCAAACTGCTCAGTATGCACGCTATTCAATGCAGCAGTTTACCATTACAGATTACCATTATGGGTTTACACTTTACACCCTTTGACTATTCGTGTTTTGTTTGCGTGAATCATTGCTAATTTATGCATTCATTATTTTCAATGCTTCTTTTTTTCTTTCTTTGTATTAAAAATAAAGAAAGAAAGAAAGAAAGAAAGAAAGAAAGAAAGAAAGAAAGAAAGAAAGAAAGAAAGAAAGAAAGAAAAAGGAAAGAAAGAAAAAGAAAGAAAGAAGGAAAGAAAAATGAATGAATGAATGAACATTTGAAATAAATAAAAACATGAACGTGGAAAAAGTTTGAAGTGACCGCTTATAGGTTCAAATTGCAAGCAGCTTAATCACGAAGCTCACGTGGCCGAGTGGTTAAGGCATAGGTCTTGTAAACATGAGGTCCTGGGTTCGATTCCCAGGCGGTATTACTTTTTATGTTTCATTTATTATTTACACGGTGAACCCGTGAAAATATTTGTTTATTATAAATACATGAAGTATACATTTTTGATTTATTTTTTCTGTCTTTCTTTCTTCCTTTCTTTCTCTATGTTTGATTAATTAATTTAATTATTTCTTTCTTTCTTTCCCAAAAGCCCCCAAATGAAATACTTTCCGATTTAAATGTGATCTTATAATAGTCCTACAACTCCCTCCGCCCTACCCCACATACATCCCACGCCTAACACCTCGCACGCACACACCACCACATTATACACAACCCCATACACAAAAATGTGAAGCACAAATCTGCTGAAGATAGTTGTTACATCATGTCAAAAACAAGTTAATGCTATCTACTGAAGACAGTCGTAGTTTATTATTGACTTCATTACAATCTTAACGCATATGCGGTTTTAGTATTTAATTAAAACTCATTTTTCTGTTTTGTAACGCTCGCTCACCTATCTGACAAGTGCTATGAAGGTGAACTTTAAATATTAATTTCAAAAATAAATTAAACAACTCGGAATCATGCAGCTTAGAGCCGTGATACGATTTCTCGGTTTTAAGATATAGCATAAAAATGTCATTAAATGCGTGTATGTTAGGGTATGCGGTGTTTCAGTGTCCACTCCCTGAACCAACCAATTTCTTTATCAACAATTGCATTTTGATTCATAAGTACATGGTCTAATTCCAAATCCTGTGAAATATGAAGATCATACAACATTCTGTTTTTGAGTTATGGGACAAAAACTACATTTTAGAGCAGTTTAGAGCTATAATTGCGAAATGTGTGTATTTTAGCATAGGGGTGATTGCAGTGACCACTTCCTAAAGAAGCCAATTTCTTTATCAACAATTTTGTTATGATTCCAAAGCATATAATCCACTCTCAAATCGTGTGTAATGAGAAACTCATACGACATTCCGTTTTTGAGTTATGAGACAAAAACGAAATTTAGATGAAATATTTTGCATTCGGCAGAGACAACCTACGAAAAAAGTCCTTGGGAACGCTTGGGACACTCTATCGAAATTCCGTGCAGAATTTCACATGATCATGGAAATGACGTATATTTTGCCTGGGAACAAGCATGACATCTACAACAATGATTTACCCTTCCCTCTCCCCATCAATCAATGTTGGAACACATCGGGAAACCGCTGAAGACTTTGGTATTTCTCAACATTGCACGGGGAGAGGGGTGACAGTTTTCCGTTATTTACACGCAAGTTGCCCAAGACATTTTTCGTTGATTGTAGCTCTGTAACTTCATAAATTATTTCCTTTTGTTTCCTGTTGTTTTGGAAACTCTTTAATTACTCATATCTTTAGAACTGGTTGTTCAATTTAAATAGGGTTTTCTGCAAAATGCAGCTTTGTAAAACTCTTATATAAGAACCTGAAAATTTATTATTTCCGAGTCCCGACTGATTTTGCTTGATCGCATCACATATGTACACATACCCAGAACTTGAGATTAATCATCCTACCAAATTTCAAATTATCCACTAAGGCACTTTGGTGGTAGAGTGGATCAATAGCTTGTTCCCAAGCATCCCACCCCCACATTGACAGATTGATCATATAGTAAAACATACAACAGTGTTGAAAAGGGAAAACTGAATTAATCATCCTACCAAGTTTCAAATTATCCACCAATGCACCTTGGTGGTAGAGCGGATTCCTAGTTTGTTCCTAAACATCCCTCCACCCAGGGCATAATTTAGTATCAGAATTTTGCATAGCAAAATTGTGGCAAAGTTTCATTTGTATAGCAATAATTATGTATAGCAATGACATAAGTTTTTGTGATTGCAGAAGCAATTTGGCTAGATTGTGTAACAAAATGTGATGTGATACCAATATTATGCCCTGCCTCCACCTACATTGGCAGATTGATCACATACCAATACTTTTGAATCAAACACTACAATATCAAGTAGACAAAACCTGCATCTCAAATCATGTCTAATTATTACATTAAATCAACACATTATTTCCTTAGCCTAATTAAACCTCACCTCCTCCAACAAAGTGTCCTCCCTCCTGCAACAAAGTGGGACAGCCCTGCCAACTAGGCACCATATTCCTCTTATCCAATGAGATATCCCAATCCAGATCCTCCCAATATGGAATAGGGAGGTGCACTTTCTCGACTCTAATACCCGCATGCAGCCAATGAAAGTGTTATGGATGATGGCGTTGTTGCCTGAGTCTGATCTTTGGATTGTGAAGTCTGAGGCAGACCACCAATGTAGACACCTGTTGTTAGGCCAATGATAGTGTTGCTTGTGGAGGCTGTTGCTGCGTACCTGTGTGCATAATACAAGACAAAAAGTGATCAACAAGTAGGAAAAATTGCTCCCAAACTTGTAAAAATGCCATTTTTAAGATTGGATAAGATCATGTAGTATATTGAATATATCAGGTAGATTGTAAACATGTTGCCTCCATTGGACAAGGTCTTCGGTTCAATTTCTGACAGTGGTGACATGCTTGGGCAGATCTGTCAACATTTCAAAACACTTTTCAGTATTCTGAAGGCTTAGTATCTTCAAACTTTCAGGTACAAAAGTATTATGAGTTTGTTTGACTTATAATTGGTGCATCACTTACAGTAGTTGCATGTTGCATCGTGCATGACTGCCGCACACTAATGTGAATTTACACAAGAAAAAGTTTGGACTTTATTGTCAAGCGCAGTAACAAAACAGAATAATTTTCCCCAATTATAAGAAAAAGTATATTTGGCAGCTCTGCTGGGGTATTGGCTTGCAAAAGTCCAAATGAAATTGGTAACAACTAGATTAAAATATAATTTGCACTCTCCTGCATGGTGCATTTAGACTTCTATAAATGACCCATGAGAGTACACAGTCCTTCAGAGTGGACACCAAGTCATTAATGTACAGAGAACCACACCTGTATATGTAATCACATTAAAAACAGGGAAAATATGACACAACATCCAATGGGGGAATAACATAAGACATATAAACAAAGTTAAAAACCTGACGTTTCGAAAAGACAAAACTTTTCTTTCTCAAGGGATACATTGTGATCAAAGAGGCAGACAAAGGATCAGCCATCGTCATCATGGACACCAAAGACTACCTTTCTGAATGTCATCGCCAGCTTGACGACACCAAATACTACAAGCCTCTTCCTAAAGACCCTACAGCTAAATTCGCTCGGAAGGTCACAGCTGCAGTCAAGGAAGCCAGCGATGCTGGTGTCATTGATGCAGACATGCAATCCGCGCTGAATCCCAAGCTGCCGAGACCTGGTCGCTTCTACATACTTCCTAAGATCCACAAGAAATACGACACCATTCCTGTTGGTAGACCTATCATCAGTGGCTGTGGCACCCCTACAGAGAAGATATCACTATATGTTGATTTACATCTCCAGCCCCATGTTAAAACTGTCATATGTGGAGGATGACAATGACTTCCTGCGTAGACTCTCCGTAATCAACACTCAACATGGTCCTCTTCCTGAGAACACCATCCTCTGCACCATGGATGTCACATCGCTCTACACCAACATACCCACTGATGAGTTCATCACAGCATCCCACCACTACCTCAGTCAGCAGCATTCTCCCACTGAGATCAACACTTTGAGCAAATTTATGGAGCTTGTTCTCACCCAAAATAACTTCGAACTGGCTGGCAACCACTATCTTCAAATCCATGGAACTGCTATGGAACACGGATGGCGCCTCAGGAGCCTGCCTTTTATGGGCCGTCCTCGAGGAGGATTTCCTGAATTCGGCTGCTTACAAACCCCTGATCTGGCTGAGGTATATTGATGATATTTTCCTCATCTGGACTCATGGCCAAGAAGAACTTGAAAACTTCATCATCCATTGCAACACCAAACACCCCAGTATCAAGTTCACAGCGGAGCAATCTAAGGAGTCAATTCCATTCATTGATGTCATGGTCAGCCTGCACAATGGATACCTGGAGAGTGACCTTTACTCCAAACCTACCAACACTCATCAGTACCTGCAGTGGTCATCCTGTCATCCCAAACATACAAAGGAAAGTCTCCCATACAGCCTGGCCTTCAGATTACGACGCATATGCTCATCTGAGGAGACCCTTTGCACCCGAGTCCATCAACTCAAACAACATCTACGTGACAGAGGGTACCCTACCAAAGTTATTGACAAATAAGTCAAGAAGGCTGTTGAAGTCCCCAGATCAGAGGCTCTCCAACCTCGGCGGAAGGAAGAGACATGCACCCGCATTCCTCTTGTTGTAACCTACAACCTCATCCACTCCACCATCGCCACCACCATACACAAATATCTGCCTATTCTTCATGCCTCTGAACGCTGCAAGAAAGCCATCCCGGAGCCACCCATGGTAGCTTTCCGTAGACCGACAAATATCAAGGATTTGGTTGTTAGATCATCTCTCAAGATCCCCTCTACGCAAGCTCCTGAATTGGGATTCTCTCCAGGTGCAACAAATGTGCTGCCTGCAACCACCAACACATCAGAGAGCAGACCAAGCATACGACTGCTGGTGAGACATTCCGCAGCACCATCACTGGAGAAAGATATGATATTCAACACCCTCTCAACTGCCAGTCTACAAATATCATCTACCTCATCACCTGTAAGAAATGTAGTCAACAATACATTGGTGAAACTAAGAGAGCCCTGAAGACCTGGTTACTTGAACACTGTGGGGACACCAAACACAACCGAGACAAGCCAGTTGCCAGACACTTCAATCAAGCAGGTCACAGCACTGATGACATCACCATCATGGCCATTGACAGACCTAACAGCAAGAACTACTACCATCGTTTGGCTTTGGAAGCCAAATGGATTAAAACACTGCAGACTAGCACATCGAAGGCATCAACATCAAGGGTCATCAATAATCTCCCCCTCCTTTCCTATGGTTTGGTCATGTAGGTCACTATCCCATACCTTTTTCTCATCACTTTTTTGTTCAAAATTGGACCACCTCTTCACTCCTGGCATGCCGTCTCCATGGTCTGGGAGCGGGAGCCAACGCACATAGACGTTGGTACCGCATGGCTGTCCCACCTAGGCGGGCTATGTTGTTCCGTGTGCCGGGTTGTGGGGTCAGTGGTCCCCCTTTTCATTAGATTTTGGTTATTTTCAATTTTCCCTTCCCTTGTCGATTTCCCCTCTTTGTGACCTGCTTGGCCTACCATATTTTTATGTGCCTTTCTCCAGTCTTTTGTCCCATTTGGCTCTCCATACTTTGCCTGCTGTTATGGTTTTTCACACCTGTCCCAACCCACTCAAGCCTCCACTGTTATTCAGATTTCTTTTATTTTCTGCTGTTATAATCAATGCTTCAGTCAATGCAGCTTTTTTCCTTCCTTTTTTTTTTTGATCAGAGCTGGTCTCCACTATACTGAGAGCAGGTCTCTTATTTTATCCCTTGAGAAAGAAAAGTTTTGTCTTTTCGAAACGTCAGGTTTTTAACTTTGTTTATATATCTTATGTTATTCCCCCATTGGATGTTGTGTCATATTTTCCCTGTTTTTAATTTTATCCATTGCTAGTGTGACACTGCTGTATCCTTTTGGATCCATCCTTTGGTTCCCCGCTGGTCAGTTGGAACAGATTTTCCCTGTTTTTTATATATGTAATCACAGTCAGTTTAAAATTAAAGAGACTAGGGTTTTTATCCTTTTGCTGTCCAATCCACCTGGTTTTTTTTTTATGGGGAGCCCTTAAGATTAGCAGTAAAAAACCTATACCCTTAAACATACCTGTATATACATCATCAACTGTAATCTGCCCAAGAAATCCATCCCTAGTCACCAACACATGATGCCACTCTCCATCATCGTACGTTCTCCCTCCATCATTAGTTGGCGTTGCAGCAGCAGCGCCCCCTTGTGGATCAAACAGGAACCAAGGTCGGCCATCACGTAATTGAATGACGATATACTCTTCCTGTTCACCGTCTGATGCAGCAAAGAGGAGTAGCGCACTGATTGGATCAGCTAGTCCTACACGGTTGACTCGGAATTTCAGTTCAATACCTGTAGCACATAAAATAATATTATAGAAGTTTTGGTCATCATATTTTAAAATCCAAACCTTTTGTTTCTCTATCAAACTACAGTAGAAATTGCATATAAATGAACACAGCTGCAAACAGCATGACGATTGTCTGTGTACACTGCGTGATGAACGCCTGTGACATGCGTGAAATGAATCCAACCATATCATGCCAACTCACTCGTAATTGGTACTACACAAAATTTTTCATAACATAATTTGGGCCTTTCCTTAGCCTATTATCTTACAAAGTATATATGTTTCACCATAATAAAACAAGTAGTTACATTACCTGTGTATGCAGAACTTGGGAGTATCATATTTGAGAACAAATAGTAGCCTCCTCCAGGAAACCTTGCTCCCTTCTCTACAAGTGGAGGCACCCCACTAAATGCAGCAATCATACGGTGTGCTTGGTAGGATGGGGCTGGTCCATTCTGCTGTTGAGGTGGATCCCAAGTGACCTGCATTGTTGATGAATTATAACCATCTACAAATGGTGCCCTGAGTCCAGATGGAACTGTGAGATGTAAATTTGTAAAAAATGAAATGTCTACTCTACTCATTTGAGAACACTATGAAGAGTAATTACTCATGAATTGCTGTAAAAGATTTCCACAGTGTGTTCTGATTACAAGAACTGAAGAACTGATTATAAACATATACCAAATTACCATTTAAAAATTGATTGATAAGGTTGTGTGCAGAATCTCCAATTTGATACCAAATTTGCTACCAAACACTCTAAATTGACAAAGATTGATACCAGCATATGAAAGTTGGTGCATTTTCAGAAGTTTCAAATCAAAACAATACACGCAGGGTCTATTCAATTGTTAATTTGAAAAGCATGAGACATCAATTATGACACATCGTATATTTAGAATTTGCTCCTGCTCTTTAACAAAATTAAAATGTCTGTTGCACAAGCTTGTCATCAGTATAATCGAAGACAGAAAATAGTAGTTTGCACCTGGCATCCCTCCCTGTCAATCAAGCTCGGTGCGGTCAGTGATTGGCTGTCCATATGCACCTCCATAGTTAAGCTAACCAATCACAACCCACACAAAGTCTGATTGACATGGACATCAATGTTCTATTTCTCCATTTTATTATCGTAATATGAGTTGTGCTGAATGGATATCATTACCTTTTGGTAATATATAAATTTATTGCGTGTCAGCCCTGTACACTTACCGCCTTCTAATGTGTTACCACTAGCTCTATCACTCTTAACACATCCGATACTATTGCAGGCTTCCAACAGGAGCACATGTGAGGAATATGGTGTCAGGCCTGTCATGATGAAGTGTCTTTGACTCCCACTGCCACTATACACACGCTGAAATTTAGAAGAAACATTTTTCACTATTTTACACAAATAGAAAACATTTTCTTCATGAATTACTTCTCTCATTAATACAAACAGTCATAGGGATATCGGAACTTGTATTACAAATTTTCTTTCGCTTGACCCGAAGGCTGACAATAAAATTGTTCATTTCATGTTTTATTAGAATTTGAAAAGTTGTAATATAGACCAATCCAATTTCTAACATTCCTATATGGCAGCCATAGCTCGGTCCCCGCTGGGTATATCCCACCTGAAATGTGAAATGATGTGGCCTTGGCGGGGATTTTAAACTGCATTCCACCACCCCTGTTACGCGTAGACAAAAGAATGATGAATTTTACAACAAGTGGCTTTAATCCACCCAACTGGGCAGTCACAACACCAGTTTGGTGCAGAGGGGACCCAATAATGGCCAAATGAATTCTGACCATCACTTGGCTTGTTGGATTTGTCTATAGATAATTGTCCAAATCCATAAAATTGCTGTTCGCTTGTTATGCATCAAATATCTATGGAAGCTCGTCCAGGAATAGGCTACAGGGTATCCCCCTCTATTTTTTTCTACACCCCTGTCATGCCTTCCATAGAGAATGTATGGATTTCAACTGGAATAGCCCATTGCCTGAGGTGTATGAGCATATTCACATTATGCAGCACCAGAGAAGATATCTTACCCTTCCCAGAATCCTTTGCAACATCTTGAATTGTATCGTTACATCAAATTACACTCCTATCACTTTGTACAAAATAGACTGCCAAAACAAGGGTTGCTAGGCATGATATAAACATATTTTGCAAGGTCTGGATGTGCTGTTTGTTGAGGTACTTTTTGTCACTATTGACCCATGTTGCACTAGATAGCAAATTCAAATTGGAAGAAATGCATTGTGGGAAGTGTAAGATATCTTGTCTGATGTAGCACTGTGAAATGACTTTGTTTACATGTACATTCTTATAGAATGACACTTTATTTCATTGATAGTGAATTTACTTACTACTTCTTGTTCAGGCGGTGCAAATGGATCAGTAGATGTTGTGATCTGGAAGAGATTATACAGCACTACAAATCCTCTTATCTCATCATCTGGTGGCTGGACCCAGCTAATATTTAATGCTGAACTGGAAATGCCTGTTACTATTGGAGCTGGTATGGAAATTGGAACTGTGAATCAAGAAAAAGAGGTAGACACTATTACTATGGTGGACTCTTTACAGTACAGACAAAAATTCAGCCTGATTTGGCAAAAATAAAAAAATTATTGGAAACTGTATCCATTTTCAAACCAATTCAGATCAGATAAAATTACACAAGATTTGATTATAGTCAACAATTCAGTACTTCTTATTTTTATTTCAAAGCTATCAAAATTTAAAGGAGAATTGACACATCTGTCAACAGGAGTAACATTTTACTGCCTATTAATAGATTTACTTAATTGTGGTATGTCATATTTGTACCAAAACCAAGGCTACTAGACCAGTGTGTATGTAGGCCCTATACTTTTGTCCTTCAGTTGTCAATTCGTGTTGGCATTGTTTATATTTTGTAATTGGTGGTAAGTGATATGACACATTAACATGCATGACAGTGGACTTTATTCTTCAGACTGTCTAACCAATTTTCCCTTTAAGAAAAAGGCATATAAAAAAAAGGAAAAAAGAAAAGAAAACTTAGCTTGAAATGAAATTGGAATTGGCAATTTAAATGTTCTTGCATCCAATGCTGGACAAAGAGACTGACAAAAAATGCCAACCAAGGGCTGGACAAAGGAGGAGAGGAATACAGATATAGAGAAGGAGAGATAACATTGTCACCTACATGGACACACATCTTGAGCAAGAACATCAGAAGAAATAAACAGATGGTAAATGCAGGAAGAGGGCTTCAATCCTCTGCATGGTGCATCAAATAGCAAAACACACCTTCAGTTAGGGCTATATTAGTCCGAAATTGAAATTTTTCGCACTCCCTATACAAAGGGCCCAGTCAAACTGGAACAAAATATGCTCGTCCCCGTCCCCTACATTTAAATCACCACCACTGGCGCTTGAGAAAATCAAAATGAAGTTTTCAACTCACATTCTTCCATCGTCCTCACTATAGCCCACATACTCTCAGTAGTACCAGCCGTGTTCATAGCAGTAAGCTTAAACTCATACTGAGTGAATGGATCCAAGTCTTCAACAGTGAAGTTAGTAGCAGGGGGGTCTACTGGGTCCTCCAGAGGGGACAGGGTTGGTCGAGGGTTGTACCATCCGGCGGGGTAGAATATCCTTGTCTCAGGGGGGTCTACGTTGCCATTGGAGTCCGGTAGGCCTCTTATGAATAATTCATAATGTGTGATTATACCTGAAAAATAAAACAAAATGTGTTCAATATTCTCTGTCATACTATATATATATTATAAGCTTTTTTGCAGTGAACTTTTTTTCATACCTGGTTATTTTGGGCATGTTTGTAATGTTATATCTACCGTATTCATTCCATTTAATTGAATTTAATTTTAGTGCACATTTTCGATATTTTAAGGCTCAATTTCCCACAAGTAGTCACTCCATGTATAAGCTTAATGAAAGTATTTTGGCAGTAGTGGATGGGCAGTTATTTTCTGGGTGGGTGGGCACTTATACGGTCATGGGCGCTTAAGGCCAGAGTAATGGAAGACACATTCGTCCACGCCCGAATTTGAGATTTCTTGATATTTATCAACACTAAGATGTATTCTTTCACTTGAAACTGATAAAATACAACTTGTTAATATTTACACGTATTTTTGCTTGATTTATTTCACTCTTTTCAACTCTAAAAAGTCACATGGCTCAAGACAGCTTAATAAATTGGCGGAAATAATGAGTCAGAAATGCGCGAATCGCGCAATATTGTGATTACTGCCGCACGATTCGTCGTGATGATGCTAACTCTCTGCGCGTATGTCCAACGCAGTCAAGGCGCATTCGGTATGTTGTTAACGCCGGCAAATGCGGTGTAAACAAAACAAAAATTTGCAGTCAAAATGCCACTTAGATTTGTTAATTATTTTGAATTTTGGCACACTAAAAGCAGACATTATATATTCATTGGTGCAAAAAGATGCATATTTGGACCATGCACCATATACAGCTTTTACAACCGTCAAAGTCTTGCCGTTTTAAAATATAAGGACATTTTGTGCATAATTTTGACATTTTTTACTAAAACGCCGATTTCTCATAGTTCACTTTTGACAATATTGCACGAAGGTATATTAACTCGAAAAATATGCAAGCAAAAGGTAAACTTTTTGCTCTATCGTTTAGAGTACATCAAAGTCTAGGGAAGGTTTTCTCATTTTTTCAAAATATTTTTTAAAACAAAAATATACACCATTATGTTCAATTTTTAGCTGAATAAAGTGACAAAATTGTTTTTTTCACGTGTTTATTTCAATATTTCGAAAAAAGAGACGAATTAAAAAAAAATAAAAAAACCTTCCCTAAGTTCATGTCTCTTCTTCATAAAAAGCTAACTGAAATTTTTTTTTTTTTTGGATTTCTTTTTAAGTTGTCACAAAAAAAGTTGGGGTAAAAAGGATTTTTTCAAAAACCGAGATTTTTGAAAAAATCTGACGTCACCATGGTATTCCTTGGCTCATTTCCTTTCAAAAAATGTATAGTTTTATATACTTTGGACATACAATTAAGAAATAAT
>NW_027305925.1:0-18132 GCF_039555335.1 Amphiura filiformis | reverse complement strand
ATTTCATAGATGACAAGCTTTAGAAAAAGCAAATTTAGGGCGAGCATCACGCGAATTTGTTCCATTTAAACTTCAATTATGTTACAGTTACACGTTTCATGATCCTTTCTTAGCTCACCAAGAAATTCGCGCCCCGGTTGCTGAGGTTCTGTATGCTGAAAGGTAACATGGTAGCCGTATTGTACACAAAATATATTGGGCTTATTATTGCTAGTGTAAACCTTTTAAAATGATAACATCAGATCATAACCAATATCACCAGAAATTACAGCTTTGTATAATAATAATAATCTTCTTACTTACTGAGGTTACCGGTACTTGCACTACATTGGCTCCAAAGGACCAATGCAAGAAATGGTAGCATCCTACCGATACCAATCATAGTTTTTCATCTAAACAATAAACATCATTCAAGGTTTTTTTCTCCCCAAGATATTGTTTGCAGGTGACTCGATAGAAAGTGAAGGCTTATGACAAAAATAAGTTGTATATATAAGTTAACTTTTAGCGATAATAGCGTTATATTAAAATGTCAAGTTGGAGTCCTTTTACGTAAGTTTTAAAGTTCACTAGATTTATTTAATATTAAAATGTCAAGTACGAGTCTTTCTACGTAAGTATTAAAGTTTGTCGACGTAGGCTTTAGTATTAAAGTTTATAGAAACATAACTTGTTATGTGTTTGTTTGATTTTTATTTTAACGTATTACGAATAGTCCCATATAAAATAAGGGATTCAACATGTTTCACCATTGTTTATCACCGTTTTACAACAATACGTCCGCGTCGTCTGCGTGGTTAAAAGGAAACTACGCAGACGCGCAGGACGCGAGTTGTTAAACGTTGATGAACAACTTTGAAACATTGTCTTTCGCCCTGCTAAAAAAAAAAATAGAGGCCGCCTCGTTCTTCATTATTTAACTTTGAAAACAATCTAAATATCGTCTAGTTCACACGAGTATTTCATCGGATGAATGTCAGTCATTGCCACTCAACATTACAAGAAGATCGATGACGTCTATGTTGTTTTGATATCTGCACAGGATAAAACAGCAATGTTAAGATACTTGTTCCAAATAATGCATGTATTTAAGTTAATAAGGAATTTGTTAATTTGTTAATTTGAACTTGTTCTATATTTCCATGTTTGTATATTAATTATTCATATTCTTTAATTGTTATGATGTTATTTGTATGTATGTTATCAGGGCTTCCAGGGAGACCAGTACTTTTGTATTGATGGAATTTGCCTGAATAAATAACGAATAAATAATTGATAAATGTAAGTGAGTATACGTACACAAGTTCTAGCATGCATGACGGATGCGCGCAAACGCATAACGCGTATACCCGCATCCGTTAACTCGCGTACATGCTATAGTAAAATTCTGGATTCATCACGGATTGACAACGTTTAGCTCCTGTACAAAGGTAATTGTTGAACCAGTGATAGCAAACACAAAAGAGTAAAAAGGTACAAATGATCAAGAATATCACAGGCGGTTATTTAACTTTTGATGATAAGGTTAATGCCCTGGGGGAAAATACTCATGTAGAGTTTGACAAGGTCAATGATATTGAACTTATAGTTACAAAAACAAGTTCAACGAACGTAACAATTAAATACCAAAATAATGACACTTTCAATTGACCTTAATTGAATCCCGTAATTCCTTGCGTTAGACCCAAGATGTCGTCATTTGATGTCATTCCGACTTACAATGCCAAATAGCGATGTCCGCTGAACGATGTGCGCATCGACGTCTATGGCAAGCCAAGGGGTCCAAAAGCGTGGAACTGTTACGCGTAGCTTCTTTCTCGTTACGTGCAGCTTATTAACCAATCAGATTCGCGGTTTTAAACACGTGGAGCTGATGTAAACATCCTCTCTCACAAATATTACGTTATTAATTTTTGTAAATGAAAATATCTGTAGTATATACATCAGCAAAAATGGTATAGGTGCTATTAAAGTAATATCTGAACAGAATGATGATTGTTCTATATTTAGGGGCTATCATTCTTCGGAAGGGGATCCCAAATATAGGGGGTCATACTTTTTGGAAAAGAAAAATAAGGGGAGGGGTCATAAATTGATAATGACAAAATGTAGGGGTTCACAAGATGAGTACAGGTAGTGTGTTTATTGTATTCAAAAAGACTGATTTCAATACCATTTTAGCCTGTCTAGGGGGTAAGGTGTATCGGTGGTGGGAGTCGGGGCATAGCATTTTGATGCCGAAATAGTGAGGGCCACAATTTTATTGACGCCGATTTTGTGAATTTAGGACCCCCCCGTTCCGAAAAAAATGATGACCCGGTTTGTTCATTCTCCATATTTACACAGTGGCATGTGATATCCATTGACCGTGCAATCTCTTTACACAGCGCTTTACATCAGTAGTAGTTGTTGTTTGACCTTCATATCCCCTGCACCGCTAATACAGCCCGAATATAAAGTTACTTGCTATTAAACACGGTGTAAACTTGGAAACACTAAATAAATATGCTTTGTGTCATTTTAGCCAGGCATTAGCAACATGTTCTCTTGACACGTGCTGTGATTTGGCCTCCTTACGGACCTTACCCGCTCGTTATCTATGCTAATTCCGTAAATTAATTACAAGATAATAATTGTGAAAGAGGATACCTAGTACTATACTACGCGCAAGCTAACGACTCCAACCTCTATGGCAAACCAAGGGGTCCAAAAGCGTGGAACTTCTACGTAGCTTCTTTCTCGTTACGACCAGCTGTTTGACCAATCAAAATATTCAAATTTAATCACGTTATTTTATTTATTGGCGTCGGGGTTAGTGCTAGGGATCCTTTCACAATTAGGATCTGTATTAGTGTTACGGAATTAGTGGTAGGTATTAGATAATGAGCGGGTAAGATGTGGGCCAAATCGACAGACACTTGACATATGGGAGGAGAACATTGTTGCTTTGCCGTTTGGCGGTAAAATGTCTTTGAGATCATCTTCTTAGGCTTAGGTGTTTTCATGGTTTTCTTCTTGGTTTCTTTATCGTTTACACCGTGTTTAATAGCAAGTAACTTTATACTGGGCTGTATTAGCGTCCTCGCAGGGATATGAAGGTCAAACAACAGTAGCGTTCTCACGACTGATGTTTATGCTCAAGATGGTGGTTAGAGATAGTTGCAGGGAAAGGTCATATGGACAATGCCAGTTTGTACAATATGGAGAGTAAAATGGGTAGGGAATTTTTTCTGGAACCGAAAGATCAGGAGAAGCCTTAGAGATGAAGACCCAAAGACGTACACTCAACAGGGATGCCGGATATGACCTGCCTCACTATTTCGGATCAAAAATGTTATGCCCTTGACTCCAGTGGGTGGTCACCACCGGAGGAGTGTAATCACTTTACCCTGAAGAAGACGCGTAAAATTGTATTGAAAGCAGTCTTTTGAATACAGATGAATAAACAACTATCTTAGTCATTTGTCACTATGACATTTTGTCAATATCAGTCTACATTTATGATTGCTATTTTTCTTTTAAAGCGCAAGTATGACCCCATATATCTTTGGATCCCTTCGGCGAAGAAAAAAATGATAGTCCTGAAATATAGAACAATCATCATTCTGTTCATATATTTACTTTAATAGCACCTATACCATTTTTTTGCTAATATACTACAGATATTTTCATTTACAAAAATTAACAATGTAATATTTGTGAGAGGACAAGTTTACATAGCTCCGCATGTTTAAAACCGCGAATCTGATTAGTTAATAAGCTACCCACTAATGAGTAAAGAAGCACTCTTGGTAGCATTTCCACGCTTTTGACCCCTGATGCGCTCTTCCATAAACGTGCAGCTGATTAAATTTGACTATTTTGATTGGTCAAACAGCTGCTCGTAACGAGAAAGAAGATACGCGTAGCAGTTCCACGCTTTTGGACCCCTTGGCTTGCCATAGACGTCTGGGGTCTAACCGCAAGGAATTACCGACAAGGTCAATTAGTTTAATATTATTTTGAATCGAGAAAAAGTCAATGTAGATAATAACTGACAATTTCAATGTTGGTATAAGATGGACTATACTCATCGGCATCGATGGGTGCAATGCCCAAGCAAGAACGTAAGTAGGATAACACAACTTAGCTAACGCCGTATAGTAGTAGCAGTGATAGTAGTAGTACACCCCATCCTCTACCAAATATGCGTCATACTGCAGTTACTGTTCATTTTCCTATACACAATACACAGTACTCTCACCATTGACGCGTGATCTCTTTAAACAGTGTATGTTATAGGTATAGGTATAGGGTATTGGCTAGTTAACGTCACTGTGTGAAAAATAAGCGGCCAATATTTAAAGTACTCGCTGAAATTCTAGAAAATATAATTTTTTAACATGTCCTACATTTTTAGCTAATTTATGTGTTTGGAAATATTCGCACTTTGGTGTTTTAGGAAGGAAGGGCACTGCACGGCATGAAAGATTTTCTGTGTAAATCGAATGCATCTTTTACTGACTATCACTCACTTGTGTACCGCTCTCTTGCGAAGGGCGTTAAAGCTAAACCACTTGGAGGATATTTTTTGTACTTGATGTCAATCAAGAATAATGAATACATTACATGTAGGCTAAAAACTGAGTAGGTTGGGTATCTTACATACATACATTATAAATATTTATATAGCGCTGCTACGCTGAAAAAAAAAACAAAACAAAAAAAAAAACAAAGCCAAAGAAAAGAAAACATGAAGAAAAAATAAATGAGAACTGCCTGTGAAGGCTACAAAATCTATAGAAACAAATGTGACTTTAGAACCCTCTTGAAAGTACCCACTGATTGTGATTCCCAGATACCAATTGGCAGTCTATTCCAGGTGCGAGGCGCAACATAGGAGAAAGTCCTGCGTTCAGCTGACATGAGTGTTTTGATTGTGTTGTGCTCTGTCAGGAGGGTGGTATCAGAAGCAGAACACAGGCCTGCACGCGCAGGGCAGTGCAGGCAAACACAATCAGACAGGTACTCAGAAACCACCCATAGTGGGTAGGAGAACATGAAAACTAATATGAGATACTGTATTAGGATCACATATTAAGTATCATGTGAGAGTATACTCTTGTACTCCAGAAGACAGGATCATATATTAAATATTTGACACCATAGAATATAAAAACTAGTAATTTGATAAGTTAAAATAAGATTTTTAACGGAATAAATCTAAATAATATGATTATGCAGTTTATTCCGTTAAATATTTACCCCATAATTTCCCTCATTCTTCAGGCCCTGCCCTCTATCAGGTGCTAATTTAAAGTTTAAGCTTGATTGCTATTCAACATTGTCCAAACTGATGTCGTGCTGGTGATTAGATTTGTGTTCACCAACCGCTGTCAGATGAGCTGTGGTTCTAGTGTGTTCTATAACCCTAGTGGCTAGGGCTCTTGCTGTCTCTCCAATATAGGTGTCCGTGCACTCGGGGCAGCTGATTTTATATATTACTCCACATTTATTGGCGTCCGGGGTTTTGTCCTTGGGATGGACAAGAAAGGATCTTATAGTGTTGACCGGCTTGTGGTAGGCATTGACCCCGTGGTCACGGAAGATGTGGGTCAGCTTTTCCGACAGACCCTTGACATATGGGAGGGGGACATTGATCTTTCTCGTTTGGACGGTAGTGTCTTTGAGATCTTTCTTCTCCTTAGGCTTAGGCGTTTTGAGCATCCAAGTCTCGTATCCATTCGCTTTAAGCGCAGATTTGATATGGTTTCTTTCTTGCTCTTTATCGTCCTCGGAGGTAACAAGTTTATCAACTCTGTCCAGTAGCGTTCTCACGACTGACCGTTTATGCTCAAGATGGTGGTTAGAGTCAAAGTTCAAGTACTGGTCAGTTTGGACAATCAGTTTGGACAATGTTGAAGTTATCGGTAGGGAGGACCACTTCTGGAACCGAAAGATCAGAGAAGCCTTAGAGATCAAGACCCAAAGACCTACACTCAACAGGGATGCCGGATATGACCTGCCCGCCATCTATGACGATCTGCTGCCACTTGACCACCCAGTGGGTGGTCAGGTGACCGGAGGAGTGTAATCACTACGCTGAATGAAGACGCCGTGATGGCGTCGCAAGCTACGTCTTTGCTCAACTCAGACTCTGAAAAGGTAACTTGTTAAGCTTATGTCAATATGACAGAGTCAATATCAGTCTACATGTTGATTGCTATTGTTTCTTTGTAAGCCTGCAGCGCAACCTTGAACAATATTGTCTCGTTGTAAGCCTGCGGCGCAACCTTGAACACTATTGTCCTTGAGATAACGCCCCGTAGCCACCCACAGCCAGCCCCATACCTCATTTCAATTTTTAACATACCCATATCCTGCTTTTTATATTCCATAGTGTCGCACATTTAATATGTGATCCTGTCTTCTGAGTACAAGAGTATACTCTCACATGATACTTAATATGTGATCCTAATACAGTATCTCATATTAGTTTTCATGTTCTCCTACCCACTATGGGTACAGAAACACTCTTGGTGAGGCATTTAAACACAGTGACTAAAACTTTGAAATTGATGCGCTCTTCAACGGGGAGCCAGTGCAGCTGCTTTAAATACGGTGTGGCATGATCATATTTGAGGGCCTTACATATCAGCCCAATTCTGGATCCGTTGTAGTCTTTGAATGTCTGCTTTACAACAGCCAAGAAGCAGCCCATTGCCATAATCGATCTTGGAAAGGACAAGGGCTCTTATGACCAGATGACAAGTGTCATAATCCAAGTACCGACGTATCTCAGTTCGGGGGCACTGCTAATTCAAAGACGTCTCTGATATCAAAGACTCTACAGTGCCGAGTCACCTGACAGTATCATAATTCAGAGACGTCTCATAAATCACATGCTCCCTAGTCTCAAAACCCAGCCGCAATGTTGGTGAACGTGAACCGGCGCAGCGGGAATATATCCAATTCATGAATTAAAGCGCATAATACAAATACGTATTGCGGAAAATTTTGCGTTTTATTTGCATTTTAAGTCTGGACTCCGTTTCCCCCAAAACACGACCCCAACTGCGCATAACATGTGACAACATTCATGAATGGTACATTTAAGGTTTGTGAAAGTATAACGATATTACTAGCCACATGTGGTAATTATAAAAGAAATGTAAACGTTAAATTAAAAGCATACTGGTATAGGGCTAACAGCCACTACTATTACCACGACTTGTTGTATCAAATCCTTGATCTTGTTATTGGCTCCATAGTATGCAAGGATATTATGAGAATTGATTAAATAGACTGGAAAGGATACTTTAAACCAGGCACACTACAATGACGTGACCACTCCGCAATAAGATGGATCTTGTCCCACTGCCCTACAATTCACGATTTATTCTGTGTTGGTTACGTGATTAATATTCCGGGTAAAGATTCAGGCAGGATCCATGTTGCTGCAACGACAGTCGAATGGTCGACAGCAGGTAGCCAGTACGTGCGCTGCATTGGCAGGTTTGGTGCATTTTTGTGAGTGGGATTACAGGATCCATGTTATTTTTTGATTTTAGTCATTTAACTAAAAGAACAGATACCGTTTCTTGATAATTATTAATACATGTATCGTTATAAGAATGAGTCGAGGAAGTCAGTAATCGTATTTGTACTACTCCAGTGGGTTTTTGCCCTGGGGATAAGCGCAGAGCAATTTTGATTAAATTCAGTCAGTCAGTCAGTCAGTCAGTCAGTCAGTCAGTCAGTCAGTCAGTCAGTCAGTCAGTCAGTCAGTCAGTCAGTCAGTCAGTCAGTAATTAATTACATTTATTTAAGGTTACACGAAGAAACGTATAAAAACGTATAAATGACGTATAAAGTTGTTCTCTAAAACAGAGTTTTCTCAGTAATCAAATATCGCAGCAAGTGAAATGTTGGTGCATTGCATGTAGCTTAACATTTTTCTTGTGTGTTTATACAAATTTTTAGAATAAGTTTGAAAATCCTTCGTTTAAAGCCGTTTTACGCACCATGTTCACAAGATCAAAAACGCGTTCCATGACGTTTTTTTTCAAATGTGCGCTCCGTATAAAACCACGACGAGTGATTGTTTTCTTCTTTTTTGTATTGTACTACAAATCGATTAAAGAAATAATGTTGCCATGGGGAAGAACCAAATACAGTACCGATTAAATTTAAAAAGCCCGTTTTTGGGGAACATTTTCGAGAGTCTTGCCTGGGAAAAAACTGTTTTATGAAATTATCGATATCTTGATTACGGGACGTTAATTTAGACATCTGAATACCTACATTACTTCTCAACATTCTGCCAATTGCTATCCCATTTGATTTTCACTGCAAATTGAAGCTAGTATTGCAAAAAACGTGGTTTTTCCTCCATCAGTTCGTTCAAAATTTCAGCGCCGACATGCGTGATTATTCTAAGAGCCATTGTGCGGACGCGATTGTAATCACGTATTGCATCAAATTATTGTTATATTACCGCTTCGAGAACAGGCAATTGCGTAAGCTGATGTATGGCCGAGTGGATAGAACGCTGGACTGGGAATCTGTTATGAACTACTTTTGTGGGTTCGAGTCCCCGTGTGGCTGAATTTTCTTCTTTTTTTCTCTCTTTTCTCATTTTTACTTCCTTTCTTTCCTCTTTTCTTTCTCCTTTTATTTTTTCATTGCTTTTTTTTTTCATTTCTTTCTTTCTTTCTTTCTTCTCTGTCTTTATTTCTTTCTTTCTTTCTTTTCGTTATTTTCTTTCTCTCTCTCTTTGTTCTTTCTCTTTTCACTATTTATTAATTCTTTCTTGCTCCTTTCTTTTTAGTTTTATTTGATTGATTCGCTGACTGCAGTGAATCGTGATTTTTGCATTTTATATAATTCAGAAATAGGCCTGCTATAAGTCTGTCTTGTTGAATATTCTTCCCAAATTCGATTTGGAAATAATGGCTTTTTGATATTGTTGTTGATGTTATTGTTGTATACCCTATTACATTGTAATCAGGGGAATAGCAGCATTGATTTATTTCATCAAAGATATCAAGGCTATAAATTCAAAATCAACACATTTTCCAGGGCGTAGCTTGACGAAAATGCTCCAATGAATTTTAAGATTTATAAATTCCTTATGAAAATTGCCGAAAACGGCTTGTGTCCCCCCCGGCATGCCGCCCCTCATGACACCCCCCCCCGATTCACGAGCTCCGGGCACGAGCTTAGCCAAGTTTCATGTCTTGATCGTGGATCGATCCGGGGATCGATATTCTATTGTAAGTAGGCCTACGTCCCGGTACGCTTGTTCATTTTCTGCATGGCTGTTTCTGTTATAAAGTTACGCCCCTCTGAAATCAAGCGCATGAAAAACTCTCGGCTAACCTTAACTGAAAACTTTTCATCTTTCTCCATTTTTTAAGAGTTAATAGATTTAAGCAATCCCCTGTCACAAAATGGTTCATTCTTTGTTTCATCACGATGGGTCAAATCATAGCCAGTTTGTGCAGTGATATCCCTGGTATTATGTGTGACGTCATGGTTCTTGTAAGCAGAAAAAGCAAGGCTACCACTTGTAGAGCTTTTATTATTCTGTTGGGAGAGTGAGTGGCGTTGGGTTTTAGAGAAAATTATAAAATATAATCTAGAAATGTGGCACTATTTATTAGTACTTTCTTGCTCCTTTCTTTTAGTTTTATTTGATTATTCGCTGACTGCAGTGAATCGTGATTTTTACATTTATATAATTCAGAAATAGGCCTGCTATAAGTCTGTCTTGATATTCTTCCCAAATTCGATTTGGAAATAAAGGCAGTCCGTGGGCAGTTTAAGTCAATTCCAACACTATATTCCATCATGTCCCGTGGGACCAGACGCAAAAAGCTAGGGCTACAAAAATATCCATTCCAATCGTTAAATTTTATCTAAATTTAAAAATGTTAAAATATTCTAGAAACATTTGACAAAAGGCAGCTATTAGATTTATCACCTTTTAGAAAACAATACCTTTTAAGATCTTAAAAGGGTTCATACCACTAAATCCGCCTGTGAAGCGGTTTCCGGTAAAAGTTTATCACGACTATAGTCCCAACTTTGGGATCGATACACGTGGATGTGCTATGCACGATTGATATTCAGACGATAAATCTTTGGATACCGGGTTTGAAAATGATGAATATCTCCCGTAAATGATTTCGTATAAAGAAACCAGATGTTGTTCCTTGGACTTGAATATATATTTTAAACAGATATGATAGTCGTTAGTTTGCGCTTTGAGATACTAGCTTGCGTCTTGAGTCAAACACTGACAATATTTTTGATTTATATGTGCCGAATTATATAGCGCAGTGTATAGGCCAATCGTGAAGGTAGTCTAAAACCATATGACCTATGGTGTACCATGCTCGACTAACACACAGCGAGGACAGTAACCGGGCTAACCGATGCTATTGTCAGTAGCCTTAGTCAGATGACCTTCGGCCCATGATACGACACAAAACTATTAAACAGGTCGATATAAAATGGCTATGCGTGGCGGTGGATTCAACCTACTATGGCGATTTCTGCCATGAAGATATCGGGGCGATGTCACTGTGCGACAGTACCCACAAAATGGCGGATGCCGCGGAAAAGGCTGACGGCCTCTATTCTGATATAATTACCGCATGTGGCTAGTAATACCGGTTTACTTTCAAAACCCTTGAATGTACCATTCATGCTGGATAATAATGTTGTCACTTGTTTATGCGCAGTTGGTATCGTGTTTTGGGCGAAACAGAGTCCAGACTTAAAAATGCAAATAAAATGCAATTTTTGCGATATTATTTGCGCGTATTTGTGATATTATTAGTTATTAGATGAAACGGAGGTATGGTACGGGAAATTATCGTGCGCGAAGTGTCATACTGGGTGAAGCCGAAGGCTGAACCCAGTATGACACTGAGTTCACGATAATTCGTCGTTTGTATTCCATAGTGGCGTATAGTGGGGCGCCGCGAATAAACAACTTTTCGAGAAAATCGGGTTTGAAAAATGCCAATTTAAAATCGAGTTATTGTGTAAATTAGACATTCATTATATTGATGTGAAATTTCTGTAGTAAACTAAATAGATTTTCTTGTTATATATTTTTCAAAAGAAATAAATACATACTATTGCTGGCAAACTGAAAACAAAAAAAGCACAAATCTATACGTCACTATGGAAAACAAGCAAAACGCAATACCCTAACCGCCGTTAACCTTACGCTTACACCTCGGTCGCCGTGTAATCCTTATGGCGTTACTTTTCGTCGTTTGTATTCCATAGTGGCGTATAGGTCTGATACGTCACTAAGACGTGTACGCCACTATGACAGACAATGTTTTTCATTTTTGCCGATATTTCATAATTATAAAATGTGTATAAAAAGTGACGTATGGTTGATACGCCACTATGGAAAACAAAAAAATTCACTTTTTTAACTATACGCCACATTTAATTCATTAATTACTAATTAATTAGCTAGTTTTGACTGATGAGACTTAGAAAAATGAAAGAAAACATCATTAAAACATATGTGCCAATTTTCAAAAAAATGACCAAAAATCACTATACGCCACTATGGAATACAGCCGACGAATTTCCCGTACCATACCGACGCTGAACCTAATAACGAATTTATCATACCACTAAGTCATTCTAAATATTGAAATAATTACGTTTTTAAACATTTTAAATAGGAAAAATAAAGCTGCTAAATAGGAAAAACATTACAAAAAATAGATGACTGTTCCGCGTATTACAGATTGCGTACATTTTACGCGCCCGGTTTACGCGAATCGCCTTTATACGCGTACCTCGCCGTACACGCGTATCGGGCTTGCGAAATACGCTCTCACTGACTAGATATAAAGCGTAAAATACGCACTCACTGACTAGATACGAAAATATATCAGGTTAGCGGTGTTCTTTGATGTCTCCCTTAGTGGTGTGATAAAAACGCATATTTAGTAGAGGATGGGTGTACTACTAATATTACTACTACTACTACTATAAGACGAATTTTAATATAATTACAGCTAAGTTGTGTTATTCAACCTACGTTCTTGTTCGAGCATTGAACCCATCGATGCCGATTAGTATCGTGTCTCCATCTTACCACCATTTATTAAAATTGTTATTTATTATCTACATTGAGTTTTTCTCGATTCAAAATAATATTAAACTAATTGACCTTTCCGGTAAATCTCATAATGCCTTGCGGTTAGATCCCGGACGTCGATGCGCACATCGTTCAGCGAACATCGCTACTGCGCATTGCAAGTCGGCATGACGTCAAATGACGACATCTTGAGGTCTAACGCAAGGAATTATTGGATTTAAGTAAGGTCAATTGATAGGTTCTTTATTTTGGTACTTGTTACGTTCGTTGAACTTATTTTTGTAACTACAAGTTCAATATCATTGAACTTGTCAAACTCTATATGAGTATTTTCCCCAGGGCATTAACCTTATCATCGACAGTTACTTTGTACAGGAGTCAAACGTTGTTAATCGGTGATGAATCCAGGACTTTTACTATAGCATATACGCCAATTCACGGATGCGCGCATACGCGATATCTATCTATCTATCTTGCGGACGCATCCGAGAAAGAGTTTACAATTCTTTTCCAGGAATCTCTATCAGCCATCAGATTTGGGAGGTCATTAATTTCTTGATTGACGTCCCTTGCCACACAGTCGATGTAGTTGAATGGTCTTCTTCCTCTACATGTTCGTGGAAGCCTCATACAGATGACATCTGAAATTATTTGGTCTTTTGCACGGTAGCAGTGGCCTGCAAATCTGGCTCGCCGTTGAGCAACGATGGAGGACACCTGTGGAACACCATCTTAGATCTCTGCTTTGGTTTTATGTTCACGCCAGGATATATTTCGAACCCTCATCAACAGCCGGGTGTAGGTACCATCAAGACGGTCCTGAAGATCTGTCTTCATTGTCCAGGTCTCACTTCCATATAAGAGGATACTCTCTATGCAGGCTCTAAAGAAGGCAAGCTTGGTATTTCTTGATATGTTGGACTGCCAGATGGTGTGCAGTTTGTTGCAAGCTTTCCATGCTTGAGCTTTGCGAGTCAGAAAGTCTTTCTTGCTGTCGGCAACAAATGAACCAAGATATTTAAAGTCCGACACCTCCTTGAGTTGTGTGCCATCCCGAGAAAGGATTGAGTTGGGTTCTTATCTCCATTAATACACATATATTCTGTCTTCTTGGAATTGAGAAAGAGGCCAACTTTTGGCGGAAGCATCTTCTAAAGATGACAGAAGATCTTGGGCATCTTGTGATAACGTAGCTGTTAAAGCGATGTCGTCTGCGTAGTCAAGATCGGTTAAATACTTGTTCTTCTCTCTGCTCGTCTTATTGGGCATGATGTCAATCCCTTTGGACTTGTCAGTGTCTATCGACTGTCTGAGGAGATAGTCTACCACTATCACAAAAAGGTAAGGGGCCAAGGTGTCGCCCTGCAGGATTCCAGCAGTAGAGAGAAACTCTTCAGTTGGTCCATCACCTGTTTGTACAAAACTTGAAGGATTATCATACATTATTGCAATAGCATTCACAATCTCCTGAGGGATCCCATAATTACGAAGAATATGCAGCATGGCCTTCCGGTTAACACTGTCGAAAGCTTTTGAGAAGTCAACAAACACAATATATGCCTGCTTCTTTGAGATTTTAAGCTCTTCTATTATCCTTCTAAGGGCTAGAATCTGTGGTGTGGTTGATCTACCCTTGCGAAAACCATTTTGGTTACGTCTGAGAATAGGATCTAGATGAGGAGAAATCCTGTGGAGCAGCATAGTGTTATACAGCTTGGCAGCAAGTGCTGACAGTGTGATACCTCTATAATTTGATGGTTGTGAAAGATCTCCTTTCTTCGGGAGAGGTATAATTGTGGATCTTGACAAGGCTTTTGGCATATTTCCCTTCATGGTTTCATTACAGAAATCAAGCAGTTGCTGATGGAAGAGTGGGTTTTTCCAAACAATGGCTGGTATGTTGTCAGGACCAGGTGTTTTTGACTTGTTGAGCTTGCTCAGACCTGTTTGCAGTTCCTCCATAGTAAATGGACCAGTGTGTATTGGGAGATCGTCAGATACGTTGCTGTTAAAGAACGTATCTTCAAGGTTTGCGTCTTGCTCTGGTTTCCCTAGTAAGTTGGAAAAGTGTAGAAACCAGTTGTCACGACGCTCTTCAGATGTATTGCCTTTCACTCTAACCACAGGAGCAGATTTGGTGTCAGTTATCTCCCGGAGGAGTTCCCAAGAAGCTGCATGTTTATATTCATGATGGAGGTTGTCAAGTTCCTCTGTCTTCTTTTGAATAGAGGACTCCAGAGTTTCTGTGTAGGCTTTATCAAGAGTAACTTTGGCCGATTCGAGGAGCTTTTGTGAGGCTCGGGTGGATCTAGCATTGTGTTTCATAGATGCACTCTTTAAGACATCTCTTGCCTCAGTGACTTTGTCTGATGCAGCAATGTTGTAGGACTGCTTTGATTTTTAGGGAGCATCTCCAGTGCAACTTCCTCATTAGCCGCAACTAAGGTATCATAAGTGGTGCTAATATTGGGTTCTTGTAGCTCATCGTGTAGAGAACTGAAGCGGTTATAGACTGCTACCACAAACTGCTCACCCAGGATGGTGTCTCTGGTAACCTTCTTCCAGTCAATACGTTTCATTGGGTCTTTCATGGAAGTTCTGCATTTCCGGTAGCTGATTTGACATTTGCATGAAACAATCCTATGGTCCGAGTTCACACCCTCGAAGGAGCTGTATGCACGTGAATTCTTGATTGAGTTGATCCACTTCTTTCTTACCAGGACAAAGTCTAGTTGAACTAGTTGGCCATTAGGACGCCTATGTGTCCATAATCTGTTGATGCGGTTTTGAAACCTTGTGTTTGTGGCTATGAGGTTATGTTCCTGCAGGAAGTCTTTCATGTGGTTGCCATTTCTATTGGTTTCTTTAGCAGGTGTGAAGAGAGCATCCGATGGCCCAAGCTGAGCATTAAAGTCTCCTCCAATTATAAGTAAGTTATGAGCTGTTGATGGCATTAACTGTAGAAGAGAGTTCTTGGTAGAAGGAGATAACAGCTTCTTCAGGTTGTTCGTTATGTGGACTGTAGCAGCAGAGAACTGTGGATGTTGGATTGCCTAGCAGAGAAATTTCCATAATCCGTTCATTATGACTAATAATAGACATGCAGGAATTGATGGCTCTTGGTGAGATTAAGAAGCCTACTCCACCAGTGGCAGCATTCCTTTGGTTCTTCCATGCTGAAGAGGTGACTAATCTGTATCCATTCAGATCTTCCTGCAAGAGGGAGTCATTGTGACAAATCCGGTGTTCCTGCAGACATATGATGTCAATGCCATAATGTGCGGCTTCATGAGCAAGTTCTTCTTTTTTGGCTAGTGAGTTGAGAGTTCTGATGTTGACAGTGCTGATGGTAAATGGTTTTTCCTTTGTACAAATTTGTCTTGACCATCCTTATCTGCATCAGGTTTGGTCCGTCCAGGGATGGTATCAACTGGCTTTGAGATCAAACATTGATGCATAGTCTAACGGTGACTTAGATGGTCCAGACTTCATAGCAGGGGCTTTAACCCTGGTGCTTAAATGTAAACTCATATTTCTTGTCAATGGCTGAATAAGACAGAGGTCGCCACTCCTTCTGTCATAGAGGATATAAAGGAAAGGTTACTTTTACTATAGCATATACGCCAATTCACGGATGCGCGCATACGCGATATGCGTTTGCGAGTAAAATCCGTCATGAATGCCAGAACGTGTGTACGTATTGGCCTACACTCTTACATGCATTATTTGGAGCAAATAGCTTAACCCTAACCGCCTACGGCCACTGGACACTTTGCCACGGGTCTTGGGCACTGGGTCTTGGGCGATTGCGTCATCACACCACGTGGGATGCATGCACGAACAGCGCATATATCAAGAAATTCAGGAGGGTTAGGGTTAAGGAAAGCATATACTGAGTTTCGATAGCACTAACCTAACCCTAACCGCCTAAGGGCTTTTTGGCACCGGGAAGGGAAAGAAGGAAAGAATAAGAGAGAAAAGAAGGAATAAAGTTGTTTGCTCGATTCGAACGAGCGCATCACTCGGTCGGCGACACCACGGGTCTTGGGCTTCGTGGTGCCTATATATCACTTAGGGCATGCACGAACAGCGCATATATCAAGTAGTATTTTGTAGCATTCAGGAGGGTTAGGGTTAAGGAAGCCTATACTGAGTTTCGATAGCACTAACCTAACCCTAACCGCCTAAGGGCTTTTTGGCGACAGGAAGGGAAAGAAGGAAAGAACAAAGAGAGAAAAGAAGGAAAGAAGTTGTTTGCTCTGGGTGGGATTCGAACCCGAGACCCTCGCATGCCAAGCACTCGGTCGGCGACACTTTGCCACGGGTCTTGGGCTTCGCTGGCCAGCGAAACCGTGCCTATATATCACTTAGGGCGATTGCGTCATCACACCACGTGGGATGCATGCACGAACAGCGCATATATCAAGTAGTATTTTGTAGCATTCAGGAGGGTTAGGGTTAAGGAAGCCTATACTGAGTTTCGATAGCACTAACTTAAGGAAGCCTATACCGAGTTTCGATAGCACTAACCTAACCCTAACCGCCTAAGGGCTTTTTGGCGACGGAAGGGAAAGAAGGAAAGAATAAAAAGAGAGAAAAGAAGGAAAGAAGTTGTTTGCTCTGGGTGGGATTCAGAACCCGAGACCCCTCGCATGCCAAAGCACTCGGTCGGCGACACTTTGCCACGGGTCTTGGGCTTCGCTGGCCAGCGAAACCGTGCCTATATATCACTTAGGGCGATTGCGTCATCACACCACGTGGGATGCATGCACGAACAGCGCATATATCAAGTAGTATTTTGTAGCATTCAGGAGGGTTATGGTTAAGGGTACATGCCCATGAGTTTCATTCAGGGGCGTGTTTGTAAAACGGCACAGCGCATTAGTAAAAAGAATAAAAAATACTAACATTTTCACCGGGGTTCGAACCACTGCCAATTTCACTGAATGCTAAAGATGCCTATGCTGTGCCACGGTGACTGTGGTTAACATTCGGCGATTTTCAAAGATATGCATATCAACACGTTTCTAGTGTATTGAAAATCATTTTGATTTTGATTTTGGTAGGAATACGGTCATAGAAAGACACATGACTCTACTTGTCTGTTTGTTTTCATTTAATACAAATTAATTTTGATGAATTGAACTGGTACAACTCTTAGCACTCGTGATAAACGACGATTAATTTAGTAATAATAAAATGAAAACGCTGGGTCATTCACGACGTCATTTGTAATTTATGTCAAAACCTGGGAGGACCACACACATCCGTGCTGTATACGTGCTCAATCGATACCCAATGATCCAGACAATAGCGTTTGAATATACCGCCCTGCTTGACACATCTTGTCACTTGCGGGAAGATATACTATAGGCCTACCCTAATAGCTTACAATAGATACCCCACCGTAAATAACTCTGTTCGTTATCTCGCTGTGCTAGTTTATACACGCAGCGTACGGACTTTTGAACCATATTTTGTTCAAAAATGATAGGAAGGGACTGTTTTCAGCTAAAATGTTGGTTATCAGCAGATGCTTAATGATACCGGGAAGTGTTGCAGAAAGGTAAGCGTACTCTTTATTTATTCAAAATATGTATATCAATAAATTTAAATTAAAAAAAAAAAAAGTAAATGTCAGGTCAAAATTCTCACCTTAGAATTATTGTGAAATAAAATCAAACCAAATTTAGGCTCCGCAAACAACGTCCAATTATTCCCATTGGTGTTTGCTACACGTGCATATAATAAATTATGATTTGGGGCTAATTTGAGAAGAGTTAATGCCTCGAGTTTCAAAATACACCGAGTGATGTTTTTTGATCAAAAACATCGACAATTCAAGACTCTGTAAAAACAAATCAAGAATTTTCTGGGATAATTGCAACTAAGTGCAATGAAAGTTATGATCTAAGCTACCAGATGCATCATTAATTTCCTGACTATGATATTTAGTTGTGGGAAAAGATTACTTTAATGTTTTGGCGGGATTATTTCCCGCCAAAATTTCAACC
>NW_027305924.1:0-18147 GCF_039555335.1 Amphiura filiformis | reverse complement strand
CACTGAAAACTTAAACTAGTCAATTGCAGGCTGGACTAGCTTTAAACTAGTCAAACTGGTTAGTCAAGCCTGCTTGACTAGCTTAAGCTAGTATTTCAACCTAGTCAAACCTGCTGGACTAGTTTTCAGCCAGCTTGACTAGTTTTGATTAGTCCAGCTGGCTTGACTAATGTGATTTGTCCTGCTCGACTAGTTTTCAGGATTGACTAGCTTATGGTTAGTCAAGCGGGAAGGACTAGCTTAAGTTGGTAAATGAAGATGGACTAGTTTACATTAGTCGAGCTGGCTTGACTAGCTTTTGGTTAGTCAAGACGCCTGCTTGACTAGCTTCAAGTTAGTCAGTTTGCCAGTAGTCTGTGGTATGTGACCTCTGACCCAACTGAAATCTATTAAGCGGGGAAACATACATTTTGTAACTGTCAAATGCTGAGGTCAACTGGATACTGTCACTGCAGAGCCTCTGCTGCAGAGCAACAATCTCAAGATTTTGCCACAAAATGTCCTGGAATTAATTCATCAAGATTTTGTAGAACATGAAGGTAAGTCTTGCTTTGTGTTGATATATGTAAGGTTGCAATTTGTTATAATATTACATCAGAAAGACAAAAATAATATCAGCTCAGAATGCCAGTCACTTAGCTATATGTATTATGTACTGTGTACAATAATGTGTACAGCAGTGGTATAAACATGCATACGTACTATAGCAATCATGTGTGTACTATGATATTCTACAATGTACTTGCAATTGGGCCTTGGTCATCAATTAAAGTAAAAGTTCAAGCCTTGGCACCTTGATAATGATATAGGTATTGGTAAGCTAGCTGATAAGCCCAGATCCTCCAAGTTAAATTAGGGACTGCCTCTGTGTACAGTGTGTAATATTATAAGCCGCCACTGGGGATGGGGGGGTAGTTGTGTACTTTTTTTGATACTTTATTGTTTGTTGGTATAATTTATTCTAAATGTAAAGTGCAATTCATGGCTCAAGGACCACAATGGAATTAGAATAAAGTGAAATAAAATTGGGAGGGGGTTAATTGGCTATCGAATTTGAAATAATTAATAGATATTAATTAAAATATTACCCAACATGTAAACAGAATACAGCGCGTGTTGACGTGTGGTGTACTGGTGACATGTATGTGATGCTTAGGCTAATTAAACTTAGCAGAAATCATCAATTAAAGCTGGATGGATGCTTTTTTGTTCATAAATTATACTATATTTATACACCAACTGGAAATTTTAAAGCATATATATATTTTTTTCACTATTATTAATAAATTTAAAATCAAATTTAAAACAAATTTCAAATATGACTCATTTAAATGCCCTACCGTACTTAAAATTAGTAATAACTTATATAGGCAAAAAAAAATGCTATGTGCATGGTCTGCAAAATTATTAATTATCACTTTTTTTAGAATAACAACCATGACCCAAACAAAATCTACAGTCGACAGTTTGTCAAATTATACCATTTTAATGTCATGTATATTTTTCATATAGGTTCTGTTCCTTTTTTGACGATGCAACCGTGAAGCTTGAAAGACTCAACATATACCGTCTGGAGGATTTCACTCAAATAACAAAGGTAATTGAAAGATGTATGACCAGATGACAGCCTCATCCCCCTACTGTTACAAATATCTTATCTTTTTGGCATCAGAAGAAAGCTCATATATTATAACCCCAAGTGAAACTGTATGCCTGAAATATGTTACGTTTATATGTTATAAACTGTGGTTACCACACATATGGTTCTCAGTGGCTGGCGGCACCGGATTTTGAGTGGGGGTGGGGGATGGGGAGTAAATTTCAAGGGGGGGGGGGCAAAATCAACAAATTGTGGGTTAGATTGCTGCAAAAAGTGAAAATTTGAGTTAAAAGTGGGGGGCCAAGAAAAATATGGGGGAGGCAAATGCCCGCGTATTGCCTCAACTATTGGTTATATGGCCATTGTGAAACACATTTTTGATTCTAAATGTTAAAGCTGCTAGTTAGTGCAATTTAACTCAAAAGTCATCACCTTAAGAAATCAGAAATTAGTGTGATGCCAGCCTCAATGTGAGGTATCTTCAAAACACAACAGAATGTCAGAATCTGACCATGCCCTTTAAGACAGTACGGTACGCTATATTTGTAAACACTGTCCCTGGTGGTGGACTCTAAAAATGATGTGGAAATACATGACCAACCAAAATTTTCCAGGGGTAAGAACTTCCTTAAATTTTGGTGGTTTAATTGGTGGGACTATTACGGAATCCCCGAAGTGACATGGAAGAAAAAAACTTGGGGCCCCGACATCGTAACTTGGGGTCCGAGTTAGTAACTCAGGGCCCCGAGATAGTCCTCAAGATACTATCCCAGACTCCCGACTTAGTAAGTTGGGGCCCCAAGATACTATCTCGGAACCCGAGTTACTAATTCAGGGCCCGGAAATACTATCTCGGACTCCCGGCTTAGTAAGTCGGGCTCCGAGTTACTATCTCGGCCCAAGTTACTAAGTTGGGGTCCCGAGTTACTAATTCGGGGCCCCGAGTTACTATCTCGGGCCCCAAGTTACTATCTCAGGGCCTGAGTTACTCCCGGGGAGTTACTATTTCAGACCCCGAGTTACTATCGCGGGCCCCAAGTTACTATATCAGACCCCAAGTTACTAAGTCGGGCCCCCAAGTTACTAAGTCGGGCCCCCAAGTTACTATCTCGGGCCCCGAGTTACTATTTCGGGCCCTGAGTTACTACCTCGGGCTATGATGTACTATGTCTGACCCCGAGTTACTATCTCGGGGCCCCAAGTTACTATCTCGGGACTCTGAGTTACTATCTCTCTGGGCCGCGAGTTACCAAGTCAGACTCTGTTTTTTTCTTCCATGTCACTTTGGGGGCTCCGTAGACTATACATGTATTAAACTGTAAATAACGTTCTCGCTGACACAAACTATTTTTTCAGTAAACTGCCAGATATGAAAGCATTTATTCATTTTGCCTTTGTAACTTTAACTAACAGTAACTTTTGTATAATTTGCTTTCAGATGCTGCTGAAATGTAACCCAACTGTGGTAGAAATAGACTTCCAACAATTGCAACTCATCAAGAAGAAAATGCTGTACATCAGCCGTGCAAAATAACGAGTTAAGACGTTACACAAACAAGTCGTGTGAAAAAAGAACCTTGCACTAATTTTGCCTGTTAAAGATGGATTTATCAGAATCATGCACATGAAACTTGTCATGATTTGATGCACATTCAAAATGGATTCATCAAAACTTTTGATTGTGGTGACTTCATTATTGTGAATATGAGTGACAAACTTTAATGACTATTTTTCTCACAATCAGGCATCTCTAAGGACCACTATCTCTAAGGTTCGCTTTCTCTAAGGTTCGCAATGAATTATAGATTTAAAAAACAGGAACATCATGAGTTTGTTTGCTGGATGACTATGCAATGACGTCACTGCCATATCAGGGTGAAAAATGGTATTATACCTATCCATGATGCTTATTTTGTATGTTAATTTGTATGACATCTGGATAGACTCTATACTGTGAATTGTAATCAACATGATCAATATTAATGTTTTTAATCTGTCAAACCAAGCTGTTTTTAACAAAAAAACAGTTTTAAAAGGTTTTGACAGATTAAATACATTTATAATTAGTTATTTATTTACTAAATTTCATAAACAGAAATCTTTGTAATTTATGTTTAAGGCTTTTATAATAATATTATGAAGAGTTGGGTATCATAATGTTGGCTGCAAGTTAAGAATGTCTTAAAGCTTTCCTAATGTTATTTTGGACTTTGAATTGTTTCTTATTTCAGAATCTATTGTCTCCAAAGAGGATAGGATACAGTCTGTGGTGGGTACTAGGTAGCCAGATGAAATGAGACAACATGGTCAGAGAAAAATCAAAATCCTCGCCAACATGCAGGTCTAGTTCTGTACTAATTATTGGTGCTTGCTTTTGCTTCATATTTCACTATTTATGGTGCATGATTCAAGATTATCTATGGAATAATTCTTGTAAATTCATGCAGGAAGCAATAAGCAAACATTAATCTATCTAGACTAAATCCACATGTGGCTCATTTATACTTTCAATTGTAGTATAACCCTTATCAGACTGTATCCAATCTGCAACTGCATGTATGGTTTGCATTAGGTTTGTCCAGCTGGCTGGACTAGCTTGAGTTAGTCGAGCATGTTAGTCAAGCCAGCTGGACTAATGTTACATTAGTCCAGCTGGCTTGACTAACGCTATGTTAGTCCAGATGGGCACCAGTTGGGCGAACTTAAAGCTAGTCAATAACTAGTCGAGCGACTAACCTTAACTAGTCCAGCATGCTGGACTAACATCAAGCTAGTCAAGAAACTAGTCAAGCGACTAACCTTAACTAGTCCAGCGTGCTGGACTAACCTCAAGCTAGT
Source organism: Amphiura filiformis (assembly GCF_039555335.1). Classification (NCBI taxonomy): domain Eukaryota; kingdom Metazoa; phylum Echinodermata; class Ophiuroidea; order Amphilepidida; family Amphiuridae; genus Amphiura; species Amphiura filiformis. The sequence goes on along the minus strand of NW_027305924.1, from coordinate 13,709 downwards.
CAAGCGACTAACCAAAAGCTAGTCAAGCGACTAACTTAAAGCTAGTCCAGCATGCTGGACTAAGATAAGTTAGTCATCCTTGTTAGTCCAGCAAAACTGACTAGCTTAAAGCTAGTCAGGTGGGCATCATCTGGACTAGCTTTAAGATTAATCCAGCTGACCAATTTAGGTTTTCAGTGTAGTCTGCGATTACATTGGGTATTTCAAGCCATGGTCGCCAACTTAATTAATATGTGATTATCTATACGGCAGTGCGAATAAGAACTACTATGCCTTCCAAAAGACCTAATGGACCAGGTCAATGCCACTGAACATTCATTAGCAAAATACGAGTTGAAAAGGTTACCAGTATTTTGATATGAAAATATATTATAGGATGAAAAAAAATCCATTTTATTTTGAGGCGTCATTTTTGTTAGGATGCGTAATAATAGTATTTAGCACCAGGCCACCTGCATAAATGCATTTAGCATTATACGATGATCGTAATGTAGATGCGATATAGCATGCATAACATCATTTTCAATTTGCCCCATCTTCTTATCACGGTTATTTTCTGGTGTATGATGAAATTGACTTCGTAAAAACGTAAAAACACCTTGGGACACAAAAACCGAATGATGGAAATGCATCAATGATTTTTTATCATAATTTGAACAAAGTACTTTTGCATTTTGACTTGAGTTAAGTAGGATTTCTTAATGGAGTCACATATCGATGGGAAAATAGATTCGCAGGAAGGGTTTTAAAATGGTTTTTACCTCCTCCGTATTTAGCCTCGACATTTTTAAAGGATAATGAGATATATAGGGGTGATAACAGTGAAAACATTAAGACTGCATAATACAATTGATCGTGCTCTCTTTGAAATCAGTCTAGCCAACACAGGGAAGCATAACACGATCTATATATATGTATATATATATTTACTATTGAGTCGATTGGTCTCAATTCCAGACTGCATAGTCAAATAACACCCAGTTAACACGGGTAGCTCAAAATGTGACATACAGTTGAATTTGACATACAGTTGTACCTAACACATTCTAAGGTCATTCTATACATACAAGCATATTGAGGTTAAAGAACTGAGTCCTGAAAATTAGCATTTTTTAGATCCTATTATTGTACGTATGTCACTAGCATTCTGATTATAGCACAGGAGATTCTTACAAGAAAGTCACTTAATAGTTTAAACCTGATCCGTCATCGGCATTTAATTACAACCAATACAATGTGGTCATTAATGAAATCACTTTATTTTAGGCTAATAAAGTGATGACAAATACACCACGCCCTCAAGCGTTAAGATTAATGAAAGATTTAGTCATAATATCATAAAAATCACATAAAAGTACCACAAAACTATGGCAGCGGTTCGCCGTGGGTCATTAGCCACCGAAACTATTTTATCGCACTTTGACCCGGTTAATCGTCACGGTTTACTATTGTGGTAAAATATGACAAGGGTAACTAAGAATTTGACATTAAGGCGTCTTGTCCAATAAAGGTATGATGCTATCACGAATATCCATGCCGTATTCTGATTTCACATGAATCAATGTATTCCACTTTAGCACTCCTTGCAGTCAATTCAGCAGCTGAAACCCCTACTTCATGAATAAATTCAATTCAAGGTATACTCCCCGGCTTCAACATGTTTCACTGAACCCATGACAAAATTTGGAGTTGGGTTTGAATTCGGAGAAGAAGTACACTGTGAAAGTCGATATCACTATATTGCCGTTGAATGTATACTCTCCATAAGGCAAGTGTACAGCGATATGTACCCATGAGGAGGTTTTGTAAGAAAATTCGACATTTTAGCTGTAAATACAATTACCGGTATACCCGCCTTACACCTTCCGATCAAGATTTCCCCGTTATGTAGAAACCTGATTAAATTACATTTAAGTTCAACGCCAATGTGTGAGTGTTGAGACTAAAGTTATCCTTTAAATTAAAAGCTTTAGGTTCTTTAATGTGGTAGTATACTCTTATAGAAATATACAGCAGTAATGATTTGACTCAAGTATACAAGTCAAGTGCGATGGAATTTATAGATAATGTAATTATTTCTTGAGGTTGTAATTGATAGTAAGGTCCATTTCCTTTGATATAATTTTTGTCCTTGGCTGGAAATAAAGTTATCAGGTCATGCATCAAAATAAGTCTGAGAAAAGAATTTCAGCTTGAAAGAATTTCCAATTATCATGATACTGTTTACAGTGGTTTACTTAAGAGAAAAGTACATTATGGCTGACCCAAACAGTGAACGGTAAAATTGTGTTACCAGACGGATCAAGTGAGACGCACTGTACGTTTGCATTAAGCATGCTTTTACTAAACGACGTTGCATGAATTATTCAGCCTGCCAGCTCAATTTAGAACATAGTTTTTTATAAAAGCCTTTTTAAAATCGGGCAAGAAAGTGAAAGGCTTAATTCAGTGTTCCATTTATTTGACTCTTCATTCTTGTTTCTTCTTTTCCCCACAGCAACTCAGGTACCTTATACAGAAGAACCCATTACGGAATCTTTCACACGTTTGACCCCTCCTATTGGAGTGATTGTAACAGACCCAATTCAATGGCCGGTTGGGACACCACCTTCGCCTGCACTAACTAAATCAACACAAAAACCATCAGCAACAACAATCCCAGAAAATACCTCAATATCAACGACAGAGTCAAAAGCAGGTGTGACACCTAAAATGAAAACCCAGGACAATGGTGAAGAAGGCTCACCGGATGATGGGTCATCAACTCCTGAAACTACTATTTCAACAGCAATATGGGGACCACCAAACGGAACTCTAGGTAAGGTCACGTGATACGTCACATTAGAATGTATGCTGAGGTCTTTGGCGACTGTTGAAGTGAACTATAAATCACAAACATTTTACATTAGGCTAAGTCTGCTCCATCATAGACTTCAGAGTCTATGGCTCCATAAAATGGTGACAAATATTTTTAGTGCACACCTACTTTTAGAATGCTTTAGCATAATGTTTCTGATCTAACTTGGACCTAAACATTTGGTAGCAAGTTCAAAAGTGTTAAAAGGCTAAGGTAAAGACGAACATAAACATTTAGACAAATTTATGAGGATTGTATTTCATGTGTATCATAAAACTAGGCAACCGACGACAGCAGAACGACATTAATCAAGAATATTTGTTTTTATTGTGGCAAATTTTGGTGTTAATCAAAGAAATTGTTTTGATATTCTGGCACGTACCGAGCTATAGAGATAATTCATTCTGCTCTTACTGCATCAAGAAGATACAATTTTATCTCGAATGTCATGCATCAACAGATTTTTGGTTTCAAAATTTTCATACCGTATGGAATGCTATTTACATAAATGACTCCTTATCCATAGAACAACATAACGAGGGTTTAGGACAAGATTGCACCATCTGCAACAGCTCCCTCTTGTTACTTACGTATTTTTAAAGTGCTTAATATGCGCATTCTAACAATTTTGCACACGGCAGCTATTTACAGATGGGGCTTTCTTTGCCCTAAACCCTCGATTGTGTTGGCATCCATTAGTTGATAGGGTGTGATTAGGTCTTTAAACTCAATCTGTTTTTCTCTTTATGTTGATTATATTTCCAGGGGAATCTACGGCTATTATCGGAGCAGCAGTTGCTGTTGGTGTTATGTGTGTTCTTATTCTTATTTTAATCGCCCTTGTCTGGAAAACTAGAAGGTGAGTGGCCTTATTTGTTTGTTTGTTTGTTTGTGTGTACGTACATTCCATTGTTATTTGTTAATTTATAATAGATATTATAGCTACCCAACCCACTCCATTAAAATATTTCCATAAGAATGGCGACTCCATTAGGTAATTAAAAATATGCTTGGATGGATTTTTATGCTAATTCAATATGTTTTCACCATATGGGCAATTTGAATAAATTGTTGGTTTGTATTAGCATTGGAATGCTTTTACGACCGGGCATCACAGGACAAGTCTGTCGTTTGAAAATTTTATTATTGCCTTAATATTTCCTCATAATTTGCATGACGTAATTTATCTTATCGAGATTTTTCTATATAGAAATCAGCCTTAACTCGTTCGTTTTATGAAATTTTGTATTATCAGTGATGCATTTATTCATATTTTTGTTTATACATTTTTATGATATATTTTCATTGTTGATATGCATCAAGTACACTGGATATAATCTTCAATACATCAACTGCACTTTTAATCTTTGTAATTAGATATCATGATCACTAAGCATGACTTTAACACTTGCCTCCATTTACTCTTGCATTTTTCTCTCCCTCTTGCATATCATCGCACAGAAATGCTAGAATTTATCGACCAGAATGTGTCATAATTTGAAAAAACAAAATGTGCCATTTTGTAAGTCCTTAAAAAATCAATACATGATTAATTGATCGCCTGCTTTTACTACATCTTAAATGACTGCATTACACGGATATACACGGGAGATAATGTTGTTTTATAGGCTCGCATATTCAAGTTTACTTTGTTATTTCAAGGTTTCCATGCTTTTCCCTTATGAAATTGAGACACGTACAAAGCTAAATGCCCTAAAGTGTCTAATTAAAAAAAATAACGATTTCTTACTAAACTGAGTCTTCCCAAAAGAACGGGTGTTTCCGGGAGTTACGATATAGCTAAGAGATTTTGCCGTCGTTGATCGATCTTGCTGGTAACATGATCAACAATGATCAATGGCAACCGGTACATTATGAATAAATTTCAACCTGAGGGAAGATAAAACGTCGAAAATATCAATTAAGATATTTTGCCTTAAAGATGGTATTTTGACCTCTTATTTTATCAATTGTGACACGCCCTCGCAGCGTCAGATGCTGGATGATATATCCAACGCCTAGTCACGTGACCATAAATTGAAACACGATACCACACTGATTTTACTCACGACCATGACAATGGGTTAGTTGAAATGGAAAATTATCGACAAAAACATGGATAGATTTTTTTTCAGTTAAAATAGTATCGATTAAAATTTGTGCCTTTCTGACAGAAATTATAGTTTTGGATAATGAGATGTGTAATGCAGGGAGCTCGTGGTCGATTAATTTTGTTTTTGCTGTACGCACTTTACTAATGGTTTGAAATTTTGCAGCTTTTTGAGCACGCGGCAGAACCTGAGAAAACAATAAAGTGTATATTATACCTCTTTCAATCGATGAGTTTCTTCAAGTGCCATTCACCATTTCATATTTTTTATTGCATTTGTGTATTCATTTCAGCTGCGATATCCCACTCCCCGAGACCATGCATATCAGTATAAGAAAGAAATGTATAAATTTCCTTAAAAATCATTCATGTACATCATCGCTTTTAGTTTTTCAGTATAATTATGAAGTACCAGTATAATTATGCATTTGTCCAGTTTAAACAGAAAATAATCCAGCCAATCCCCTCATATATAGAATTTAATAGTGTACATAAACTTGTAGTACAATCTCCGGACATGAACTCTGTTCGTTGTATTTGAAATGTTACCAGAATTATAAAATGGAGGATTTTTAGAAAGATATTTATTAAATTCAATTTTCCCCTCATTCTGTCACATTTCATTGTTAATGAACGTGTTGGGAATAAATCAAGACTAAAATTAGATCTCCAAATGGGACAATTTCAGACAACGTCGTCAATATGACGCGTGTACAGTAGTATTTCATATTCACTTGAAAATTTTAATTGACGTTTTTGCTGTGTTTCACCAGACCTTCGTATTTCAAGCAAAGGTAGCTTAGAGTGTCACAGAAAGAGGTGATCTTCCTTTTATCATGATTATTTTGTTATTTACAACATATAATCAAAAGTGATGCACAGTGTTTGGGGCTAGCTCATTAACTGCTTTGTTTTATACCTATACTAAGTATTAACCATATACTCGAGCCATTAATTGCATGTGTGATGTTATTGCCTAATGTGTTTTATCGATTTTACTTCTTACTCAAAACACAGTAGCTGCAAGCACCTTTATACAATATGCAAATTAACAATAATTGGATGATGTTTTGAATCGTTTGAGTTAAACAAAGTCATCATTATAGTCAAAGACTTTTCTTAAATCGGTAAATCATGAATGTTAGCAAATATCAAGGCATTGTGCTTATAATTCTAGTGCTACTGTGCGTAGATCCAAATATTTAACTACTTTATTTTAATCAAACAACACGCTTAGTGCTTGAATTAAGTGAAGTACTTATACCAGTGCTTACAAGCCAAAGAAATTCATCATATACGTCAGTTATGTTTACTACATATTAACCAGGTAAATATATATAAGGATTTCGACTAAGTACTTTAATAGATATGTGGCAGGTGCTCTTGACTATTCATTAAAACGATTTTTAGAAGGAAATCAACAAGATCAAGTATAATTCAAACCATAAAAAGGTTTTTACCTTCTCTTTTCTTCTTTAATTTCACTCTACACGAGAATATATTTCGTACTTGCGCTGTTTCTTGTTATTATTGTGTAATTATTGCTATCTCAAGGAAAAACAGAGGCTTTTGAAGTATTTTTCTATGTCATTCTCCTTTTCAATTTTACCATGCATCAAACTTGTTTTTCAGTCTATCTGCGCTAACTTGTTTAGCTTAACGTTAATTGCGTTTCTTTCCCCCTTCTTGCATAATACGCTACAAAAACCCTTTCTTTATTACCTAGCTCGTTCCCTCTCTTGCCTCCCTTTTGTTTAGTGTCCATGTATTATTAAAGCATTGCAACATGTCCACCGGCTTTTCAAAACATTACATCCACTCTGAACACTCTTTGTCTCCGTACCCGTTACCCTCTTAAATCAGGTTAATTTTCAGAAAAAGCAATTGAATGTAAACACCATTTTCTAACATGTTACCGATTCTTTTAGCTTTCCTTATACCGCGTCGAACCGACATGACCGATCCATATACTTGGATTAAACAGTGGATTATTAACAAAAACAGCTTTATTTTAAGAATTTAAATGATAAATCCAGCCTAGATTGTTGGTTTCCAGGTCAATTTAAGAATGGTTCATTTGAAATCGGAACAGTTAGACTCCCTTTGTAGTGATTAAACAGTTTAGTCAAGTTCTGCATATCCCATCTTTACTGGCTTATGTAAGCTCCGGGGTTTGAGCTCAATTGTGCGTGAGAATCATTTATCATTATACAGAACATGTACGAACTAGAAAGAGGAATTAAAAAGGAAAATATTTTATTGGAAAATACGAAATGTCCCATATCAAGTCTCGCAGCTGTGCTCTCTGTTGGCTCGAGAAGATGGTTTGATATGGTGCAAAGTTACATCAATTGAGACGAAATGCGTGGAAGATGAGTATTGTTAAGAAAGGTTTAGAATAAAAAAATCGCTAGGATTGATCACTACTAGCATACTAAAATGAGAATACTAGTTGTACGAAATATGGCGTTTAATGTCTTCTATTGTGGAACTGACAGCGCTTTTGAATAATACACTTTGCAAGCATAGAAACTTCCGATTTAACTGACATGGGACATCAAAGAACAAGTCCTGTCCGTTTAATATAGGAAAGGGTTTTTGGTTTCACTTGTCTTTTTTGTCACGTGTGTGTCAAAACAAGTGTGGTGCTTGAGGACTTCGAATATGCTTCAGGATATGATGTTGCTTTGTTGAACGACAATATGAATGAGCGCATATTTACCTCCCATGTGTTTGCTGGATCTTGTATGTAGGATGCATCAAATTTGTATAACACTAACCAGCCAAATAGTCTCGTCTCTAACGACACAGTTCAGTTTCGTACATTTGAACAAACATATGACCTCAAGCTGTGGAGGATGAGATTTTGTACGCAACATATTCAAAGGTAATTATGCGATGTACAAATAGATTGAGGTTAAAAACTGTGTCCTGCAGATGCTAATGTGAAAGGAAAGTAAGAAATGTCCCGGGCTACTGTAAAGTTAAGTCTAAGTACATAATGCAGGGTAGCTGTTTAAATTTTACATGGGCATGGTCTCATGTGCCCTAGTTTTAGGATATTGAATTTGAAACCTCAAATAAAGCTTTCACTTTGGGACTAGCTTAGACGTCTCGTATCTCAAACATGTATGCTCAAACGTCAGGTCTGTAACCTCGGTATGATTGCATTCATAGAATCACATTTGAATATGTTGGGTATAAAATCTCATATTCCACAACTTGAGGTCAACTTTTGAGCTATGATTTTTAAATGGAGGATGAACTGTGCCTATGGTTATGAGACTATTATCTTATAGTGACGTAACACGATGGAGATGGCCCAGATGGGCATATTCACGCACTCTTGGTATATTATACGGTATTCCTGACCATTTGATAGATTTCATGATCAACATTCAACATTGACCTAAGGTCCCTGGTTAGGAAGTGACTCAATATCTATACATGATGAGATCGTCAATGTCTTGCTGGTATGACCTTCCTTAATGTTAGGTATAATGCTTTGTCATGGGTGATGGGTACGTCACTATCAGATCTTAAGAACCACTGACCCTATACTTGACTTGTCTGTTATACTCATCCGAATGCATTTTACGTGCACTGCTCTAAAATATATTGCTGAACAATAACAATTCAAACTCTGATTTTATGTTTTGAAAATTTTAGAAAATTTTGATGCTCAGTGACTAAATTTTGTTGCTCAGTGACTAAATATGACCGAATGTGATTTATTTCATGTTTTAATGTATACCTGAACGTGATGATATGTATGGATTACACGGTGATAACATGTTGTTGACTTTCAAGGTCCTGGACGGCTTCTTGTCTAAGGCTTCTGGTTAATTTCAACATCACTCTATTTACCTAGATACAAACATATCCATTGCTACGCTGCTGATGAGATGATCTTGATTCCAAATCAGATTTTATGACATCTGGCTGACGACATGTCAGTGTATTGGAAATAAATAAAATAAAATTCATCATCTTTGACGGGAACCTATAGGGCAATAACCATCAGAAGAGATCATCATGTATTAATGACCGATAGCGAACGTGCAATCGTCAATTTTCTTATCGAATAATGACTGATCGCTTCCAGACGTGCCTTGTTTTATAGCGTACAAATTAACTCTTCTTCATCAACCACTACAAGATGGGAAGAGTATATGGTAAACATTAATGCTCAATGGTCTTTTCGCACTGATTAACAACGACATATGAGTACATTTGATGGATTCAATAATGCATGATTTTACCACTCATTAACCGTATTAGGTGTATATATATATCTATATATATATGTCAAGATTTATAGCATCACGCATGCATCATGAATTACATTTCAATTGTCGAGGAAATTATTAAAAATAATTTGCTAAATTTTCAATTATTGTAATTGGAATTTACGGTATATCATTATTGCCTGAAGTAAATTATGATCTTGCTCCAAATGTAGAGCATATCCGCTTCAAAATACTCCCAAACAATGAATAATATTTTCAAAATAGCCTGTAAACAGTTAAATCCAAGTTAGTAATACTTCAACGGGATATAGTTGATTCAAAGTGGCATTAATATGATGTAGAGATGACATTTTATAGACGTAGGCGGTGAAAAGGGGATCATACTTAAATTGATTGAATTACTTACCGTTTAATTTATGGTCTTTGAAACAAAAGATGACAAATACTGGTAGTTGAATGTGTCACAAAGTATCCGTTTGATGTAGGCCAATTTGTATTGGCAAATGTTAGCTACAACTTCATAAATTAGTCGTTAAACTTAATCTGACGCGGAAACGAACATTGACTTGGGAAATAGATAAATAAAGACTTTTCAATTTGGAAAACGGTAGTCATCAATTTGCCTAGTATTTGAAAATTTGAATTCAAACAAAAATGCTTTAAAACACGTTTGTAAACACTAAAACCGATGTTTCTAAACACACTTCACTCGCTTGGGAAAATACATATAACATGAATGTCGTGTCACTTAAAACGCCGGACGTGGATTGACTGTCCAAACAACTTGTGATGTAGTCGACAAACCTTTCCCAAACATGGATGCTGTGAAAAACGTGTTTGAGTTCTTAAAGACATGCTACGAACCAAGAAGTGTTATCTTATTACTACATACTGTATATAGCCAAAGCTTTAAAGCTTATATATTTTGCTCAGGTAAAAGTTACCATGGTTACGGCATAATTAGCATGATGAGACTTTGTATTTTTTATGCATGTTGGCTCAAATTCGGTATTCATTTTGCCTTTCATTGCTATTCTAACCTATCATATTTCAACATAACATTCCACCCACACATGTTGTCAACAAATTCGCTCCTTCTATAGATATAAAGAAATCTTATACTTCGGGTTAACATGAAGTATTATGCGCTAATGTGAGAATGTGCAAAGGGATGTCAGTTACGCGAAACCAGTTAAGCACGCCCCTTCTAAACTCAGTCACCCATATCTCCCCGTCTGTCCCCTCCATCCCCCTATACTTAAGTCATGTAGGTCTCCTTATCTTTCCATGTTCCCAAGGGAAGCGGTAGATAGTGACTAATTGAGGAGAACTTGGCAAACAGTCACCATCATCACCAAGTCTGAAGATGAGCCGCCTGGCTGGTTTATCAGTACTCGCTTCATGTTTGTTAGTTGATAGTGCCGAACGAACGCAGGAAGCCCCTCATAAAGTTATCAGTCAAGCAAGAAAGCAGCTAGCCGAGCCCCTCAATATGCAAGTGCCAAGTATGTGCTGTTGTACGATGATGACCTTTTACAAAGACATTAATTAAATATATGGGTGAACATTAAGTGATATAATGCTTCACGACTAAGTCCAAATGTTTTCCATTCGACTATTATGCATGTGTGTTTCCAGACATGATGTCAATACAGTAGGGACTTATCCTATGTATAAAACACTGATCAGTACACTGCAAAAACAGTGTAACATTTAAACACTTTTCTAAACACATTCTTGTCTTCATTTTGTAAATGTGTTTAAATAATAAACGTGTAGAGTATTGATAGATAATGTTCAGCCATTGAACATTGATGTTTGGAATTTGATATGTAATGTTTAAAACACAATATATTTACAAAGTCATGTCTTCGATGGCTAAACACAGTTATATAACACACTGCAGTGTTTGAAGTGCAGGGACGTTTGTGATTGAGAAATGCCTACTTTTTACAAAAGACGTGAATTGATGAAATGAGAACATGTAATTATATCTGCTCAAGCTTATATAAATTGTTTTGAAACGGAAAGTTTCTTCAAATTTTTAAGATTTACAGGAGCTGACACTCTCGGGCTTTTACTACAGAAAAACACTTGATTTCAAGATGCAAATGTTTGCGCATATTGGGTAACAGGCTGTTATTTATTTAAATAAAAATGCAAATGTTCAGTACACTTTAGATACACTTTATCATGACATACCGTAAACGTTCGCCTAATGGCGCTTTTGGATTCTAAGAAATGTGAGAGCGCCATCCTTGTAAAATCTCAACAGCATTAAGGATACGTGTATGTTAAATTGAGCAACCTGGACATAATGCCTCAGAAAAAATATCGTGACATGACCCAATACTTTGGGTCACTAGGTTAGTTGCTAGAGCAGCAAATGTTTTGGGGTTTCTTCAGGTATTCTTTCTCAAAGTGCCATTGGACTTAATTTGTAAATCGATTCATACGTTATACCTAACTCATTTTGGTGAATCTTTTTATAACATTGTAATTTCTTCATATTTTTTTAACATTCTTCAGTTCAAAATTACACCTTCTATTGTCTGACCCGTTAGCTCAGTCGGTAGAGGTGCGCATGAATAGTGAATGGTACTTGTTCGAATCTTGATTTCTGCCCCCACTTTTATGTGAAGAAGGGTCAAGAAATGATTTTGGATTTTGTCCCCATTTTACGAACGAATATTATGATTTTTTTTAAATTTAATTTTCTTATTTTTTTTAGATAAATAGGCACTGCGAAAAAACAGCAACAAAAACCGCTGACAAAATTTGCTCCACCTGCTACCTATCAATGCGTGATATATTCCACTACATTTAACAGTTAAATGACCTTTGAAAAATAGAACGGCCTCAATATTGCAAATTGTGTAACTACATTACTTTATTCATTTATACATTATAAATGATCAGCTATTTTTTCTTTTCTTAAACGGATCGAACCCAAGTAGATGAGACCATTGATCATATAACTATCAGACCACGAATTAGTTACGTAACTCCGTGATGGTATCGGAACCAAGCACTGTTTGTATGGCGATCATTACGATCACGCTATTTTGGTATGCCTTTTTTGTGTACTGATTGTTTCGATCGTGGTTCATTACTTAAGTGCGTGATCCCGTTGACATAGTAACATTACGTAACTTCGATACCGGGCTTCGATACTGAATAGTTGTTGAGTGCACATAATATGGAAAGCCATTGGGGTATTCTGTGCCTTCCAAAGCGCCTTATAACATGTTCTCATTGTGTTGTGGAATCCTAGCCAGTATTCAATGATAGCTATAGAGGCCTTGCGTTTATCGATTGGCTCCAAACAAAAGATTTGAACCGGTTTCATCCCCGTAATCATGGCGCAGTGCAGTCCATTCAATCAAATGTTGTCATCAACCTATTTGATCGTAGTGCATTTTATTATGTGTGTGAGACGAACTGTCGCGGTAGATGCAATCATGCTTTTGTTGAATGCATTTGAGTAGTCCGCCATATTTACGGGATGATACGTCATATGCACAGCCTCTATTCAGTTGGTCGTTGTATGATTTTGTTCGTTCACTCATTCAAATTTTATTTATATCATTTGAAGACTGAGCCTATTATGATACATCCTCCGTGGAACAGTTTCAAACAAATATAGCTAGGGATTATTGGGGCAGAGGTTATCTTTTGAATCCTCTTAGAGGCTATCATTTTTTTTTTTCGGAAGGGGTCTCAAATTTACAAAAAAAGTCTCCGTCAAAATTTATGATCCCAAACCCCAAAATTGTATTGAAATCAGTCTTTTTGAATAAAATAACACACTTTCTGTGGTCATCGTGTGACTCCTACATTTTTGGTCATAAAACATTTTATGACCCCATCCTATATTCTTTCCAAGACTTTACTGACCCCGTATATTTGCCCCCCCCTTTCGAATAAAATGATATACCTCTTATGACCACTGATGCATAGGCAAGGACACTCGCGCGAATTGAAAGACTTGTCGCACGCGACAGTTCGTCTCACACACATAACAAATGCCTATACAATCGAATGGATTGAGTTACTCTAAAATGAAACGATAAAAACAAAGAATCATGAAAAAAGACACATACAAAAAAAAATAATAATAAAATTATATAATCAATGTTAAAGATAAAATCAAGAAAATAGAGAATAAAATTTCCTCAAAATCAAAAAAAAAAACATTGACAGACATCATAATCTGTCAGAAATTACTGCATGAGATTCGAACCATCAATCTTCTCCACAAGTTCTCTTTATCCTCGCACAATAGTCTAATACTCTGCACACTAGGCCACAACGTATCAATCCGGTGAATAATTATCGCATTATAATGAACAAGTTTATTCGATCTTGTTCATAATTGTATGTGTCGATAGGTTTCACCCTTTAAGTACACGAGTCCTTAATGATCAGAGATAATAGTCGGCTTTTACAGGGATGGCGCTCTCTCATTTCCATAAACTCCATAGCGCCATTA